>NC_045450.1:74187899-74215284 GCF_002776525.5 Piliocolobus tephrosceles
AAAAAAAAAAAAAAAAATTAGCCGGGTGTGGTGGCGGGCGCCCATAATCTTGACGACTCGAGAGGCTGAGGCAAAAGAACCACTTGAACCCCAGGGGGCGGAGGTTGCAGTGAACTGAGATCGTGACACTGCACTCCAGCCTGGGCGACAGAGACAGACTCCATCTTCAAAAAAAAAAGAAAAGTAAAATGTTCTCATGTGAGGGAAGGGCTGGTTAAGAAAAGGACTCAGCCAGACTCTGGAGGACTTATGTAAAAATAAGCACAAAGAAAGAAAGTGTGCCACACAGGGCCTCCCCTACCCGGAAGCAACTCCCTTTAAGAGCCCTGGACCTGAGTACACTGCAGGGCAATGAGGCGTGTCCAGAACACCGACTTCTGCTCCCCATTCATCTCTGCATCTGCAATTACGCTGAAATGTAATTTAGGGCGCTGACAGAAACACTGCGGCCGGAGACAGCCACCCAACAAACCAGAGGGCCCAGTGCTGCTGCCCCGCACACAGACCACAGAGGCCACTGCGGCCGGAGACAGCCACCCAACAAACCACAGGGCCCAGTGCTGCTGCCCCGCACACAGACCACAGAGGCTCATTCCAGAGGGAGGCTGCATACTACTCACTGGAGGCAGCTCTCCAACATTCACATTAGCTCATAAGCCTAGCACAGGTTTAACACATTAAATGTTTCTTGCACAAAATATTAAGTAGCAGCCGGGCACGGTGGCTCACGCCTGTAATCCCAGCACTTGGAGAGGCTGAGGCGGGTGGATCACAAGGTCAGGAGATCGAGACCATTCTAACTAACACAGTGAAACCCCGCCCCTACTAAAAATACAAAAAATTAGCCAAGCGTGGTGGTGGGCGCCTGTAGTCCCAGCTACTTGGGAGGCTGAGGCAGGAGAATCGAGTGAACCCGGGATGCAGAGGTTGCAATGAGGCAAGATCAAGTCACAGCACTCCAGCCTGGGCGACAGAGGCAAGACTCCATCTCAAAAAAAAAAAAAAAAATTCTAACTTTTAAGATTTCCAACCAAGTATTAATTAGGTATCTATTAATATGTGCGTAGAAGTAGTAGAAGATATAAAACAAGTCCAAGATGAGCCTAACTGTGTATTTGCACAAACAGAATCCCTCTTCTTCTTTCTGTGCTGCTTCTAGCAGCAAGCTTCAACCTCCAAAATCTCTACTCCCCTTCTATGTGGACCCAAAACTACTATCTTGGTCCACACTTTACACTGTCCTGAGAAAATATTTGAGGGCAAATACCAGAGCTGCTGAGCTAAGCAGAGCCAGCAGGTACCCATCTAACACAAGGCTCTGCCCCTCAAGACTTCCCCAAATAGCCATTTCCTTTCCTCAACTGAGATGCCCACTTCTCCCTCTGGAATCTGGGCAAATGACACCAGCGACATCCACATCTGTCAAATGTCCCCAGGGCAGGGAATGGAGTATGACATACAGTAGGCACAAAGTAAACAGCACCCAGCTTCTGCTCCACCACCCCATTCCCCATTCCTGCTTTCTTTTCTGTCTCCTTTGCTCTATCCTTTCACGAAGCTACTCTCCTAACTAATGTTTGCCCCATTCCCTCCTCTGGGAATCAATTCGTCTTCTCTTTTTCCAAGTCTTTTTCATGAATACCTGCTAACAAACACCATTAAGTCTTCACAATTTGCCTACACAGTCTGCTTTCCGAGTCCCCTCCCTGTTTCCAGTTTCTCCAGGTTCTCTTGTAAGGATCTTCTTAACGCTGCACATGATGTCTTGTGCCTGTAATCCCAGCACTTTGGGAGGCTGAGACAGGAGGACAACTCGAGGCCAGGAGTTCAAGATCAGCCTAAGTAACACAGTGAAACTCCATTTCCACAAAGAATTTTAAAAATTAGCCTGGTGCAGTGGCACATGCCTGTAGTTCCAGCCACTCACGAAGCTGAGGCAGGAGGATCACTTGAGCCCAGGAGCTCAAGGCTGCAGTGAGCTATGGTCACGCCACTGTGTCCACCCTGAGTGACACAACAAAACTTTATCTCAAAGAACAGTTCAGGCACCACGGTGCTGCAAAGTCAGTGCTTTCATCTATAGCCCATCTACCACCTGCCGATTCTGACTCATCATCTTTCGCCTCAAAAAAAGTCAGCAGACGAAATGCAGGTCTATCATTGCAAACTCTGTACAATCCAACTCTAGTCATGCTTCCAGTTTCATCTGCTACCATCTTCTTTGACGGGCTTCATGTTCAGACAGGTCTGGCTGACATTCTCATGGTCCATGCGGCCTTCCCAGCCTTTGTCCACGGCCTTCCCGCAGTCTAAGATGCCCTTACTCTGATTTCTGCAGTTACATTCCACTGATCCTTTTTTTAAAACAGAAACATAACTTACAGTTTAAAAAAAAAAAAAAAGCACTTCTTCCGTTAAATCTCCCAGGTCACAGAGCCTTTCTCTCCTCCGATCTATTATCTCTCTTTTCATAAGAACCAATACTTAATGCAAGCTTTAGTCAACTGAATGCATCTTTCTCCCAGATCTTAGAGCAGGAGGCCACAGCACTGCACACAGTGAACAACCAATGAACATCTGTGGAGGAAATCACTGAAACGTCAGAAAAAGCAGAGTTTGTCTAGTTTTAGAAGCCCCTTCCATAAAACATGGCGCTCCTTCCAGCTAAATGGAGACACAGAGCTGTTCTCCCACAGTACAGCGCACCGCACCCCATCTGGAAAAGCAGTCAGGTGAGCCACAAGTCAGCCACACAGTGCTTTGCAAACATGCCAAATGTGTGAATGGTCACAAAGACATAAAAAAAACAAAACAAAACAAAACACAGACTGCCCTCACAAAAACTGCCAAGGTCATGAAAAACAGGGAAACACTGAGAAACGGTTACAGACGAGATTAAGGAGACATGATAACTAAATGCAGTGTGGGATCCTGGATGGCATCTGGGGACAGCAAGAGAACATTATTGGAAAAACCTCCAGCTTGCTCATCCCTGGAACCTGTGAATGCCTTAGGTTACACGGACAAGAGAATTAAGGTTACTAATCAGCAGAGAGGGAGATGACCCTGCAGTGTTCGGGTGGGCCCAATGTAAACACGAGGATCCAAAAGTGGAAGAGGGGCCAGGCACAGCAACTCCAGCACTGTCGGGGGCTGAGGCGGGAGGACTGATGGAGCCCAGGAGGTCGAGGCTGCAGTGAGCCTTGATTGTGCTACTGCACTCCAGCCTGGGCAACAGAGCTGAGACTCTCTCTCCAAAAAAGGGGGGTGGGCAGCAGAGGAGCCAGAGAGATGCCACGAAGCTGGCTTTGAAGACTGAAGAAAGCACTGCAGGCCAAAGGCCAAATGCCAAATGCAGGCAGCCTCTGGAACACGGAAAAGCCAAGAACACAGATTCCCCGCTGGAGCCTCCAGAAGGAACCAGCCCTACCTACCTAGATTGGAGCCCAGGCAGATCACGTTAGGTTTCTAATCAACAGAACTATAAAACAATAAATCTAAGGGTACGGTGGTTAGTTACAGCAGCGCTAGAAAAGCAACCAAGGCAGCACTGACACAAGTCCCGGCACTTCTCCAACGTCTGAGAGCTGCTGTCCTTCTCCCTTCCTCACCCTCCATCTGCCCTCGCTCACCCCCTGAACCAATGTATGTACGGGCTTAGAAGAAAGCTATTAAGGAAAAGGTACAGGTTAGGTTCTAAGACAGATTTTCTCAACTCTCTAAAACTTCACTGTACCATTAGCTTCTACTAAATGTCCTTTTTGACAAGAGTCAGTTTCAACATCATCTTCTTTTAAAGGCCAGTCATCCAATGAGAACCCAAGTTTAGCAGAATCAGATCTAATCACTTTGCCAAAGAAAAATAAAGTCTGAATGTAAATCTCATTAAGTTTACATATGCTTAACATTACCTAAACTGTAAGTGCAAGTGCACACCACTGTTCTGAGTTTCATACTAAAAGATACAGGATATAATTCAAAGACACTTCTCATGTGTCAGGGGAAAAATTCCTATGAGAAAATGTTTTGGCCAGGCGCAGCGGCCCACGCCTGTAATCCCAGCACTTCGGGGGGCCGAGGCAGGTGGATCACCTGAGGTTGGGCATTCGAGACCAGCCTGACCAACCACGGAGAAACCCCGTCTCTACTAAAGATACAAAATTAGCCGGGAGTGATGGCTTATGCCTATAATCCCAGCTACTCAGGAGGCTGAGGCAGGAGAATCACCTGAACCCAGGAGACGGAGGTTGCGGTGAGTCAAGATCACGCCTGGGTAACAAGAGGGAAACTCCGTCTCAAAAAGAAAAGAAAAAAGAAAAGAAAAGAAAAGAAAAAGAAAATGTTTTGAGTGTTAGCATATTTAATATATTAAGCTCTAAAGAACTTCAAATTTCAGATAGACTATTCTCAAAGTAACAAAAATATCTATGTATGTAATTTAAATAAATTAGGAGCCAAACATACAATTCTAGAGAAGAAAAAATGCACAAAGTCTAAAAATTCCTTGAAATCCGAATCAACTGTGGGGTTGTGGAATACTAACACGGCAAGTTCTCAAAAATCAGAATCAACTGTGGGGTGGTGGAATACTAACACGGCAAGTTCTCAAGGCGCTCTTTGGCCTCCTGAAAGCTGGATTTCTTCTTTGTCACCATCGGAAAAGGCAAAGGTTATTTATGCTCTGCACACCCTTTAATCAGCCAGACATCTTAGACAAAATCATTTTTAAAAACTTAATTCTTCCAAGAGTGGTGCTCTGGGGTTTTTTTGGTTTTCTACTTTTATTTCCTGTTTTGCAAGATGTAAAACCACATCTAGAAACATGGTGGATACTAACAAAGCTTGATTTCTTAAGAGAAAAATAAGGTCCTTCACTGCTTCTTACCTTCTCTATTTTAGATACGTTTAAACAGTATAGCCATAATGATTTCAAGTTTACATCATCATCCAGAATTAAATCAAAGTCTTCTTTGATTGTGCCAGATATAAATGCAGCGGTAAGCTAATCCTAACTCTAGTAAAACCTCAGGAACCAAGCAGCCTACGCAATCTTCCCTTTACTTGGAAATACTGCATTCCTTATCCTAAGACGTTAACATCCTGTCTAAAAAGTGCCATAGGGAGAAGAAGGGCAACTTACTATCAATGCACCACAAAAAGAGGTTTATTTGCTAATTTTACATGAAGAATAACTTCTGATATCAGAAAGTTATTAAGCATTTACAAATAACATTTCAATTTCAGCCATTCTTAAAAGTCACATTTCTTAGAGTTAAGTAACGAGGGAGAAAGTTTTGTGAATGTTACTATGACAGAAGAAATTTTCATATGAGTTACAAAAATGTTTTGTTGAGAAAAACCCAACATTTTCAAATAATGAGCAGGTACACACTGGTTGTTTTACAAATGGAAAAAAGAGCCCCTACAGATTTCCAGTATAATAAATAATTCACTGCACAGATGCGAAGGACAGGCCTGGAAACAGGTCTCACCCTCCACCAGCCACAAGGACGCTGTAACTGAGACAGCAGCTCCTGGACACCTGCCTCAACCTTGAACTCCAAGAGAAAGAGAGAAAGCGGGTGTGGGGAAGCCAAGAAGACTGGGTTTTCGGTCAACAGGATTCAGTCCTTTAGGACCCTGAAAAACCTTAGCCATACAAACAGGATAGCTTCCTTTTATTTTCACACCGAAAACCCTCTTAACCCTTTCTTCACAGAGCCAGCTTTAGAACTGTGGGGTCTCTGGCCGGGCGCAGTACTCACGCCTGTAATCCCAGTACTTTGGAAGGTCAAGACAGGTAGATCACCTGAGGTCAGGAGTTCGAGACCAGCCTGACCAACATGGCGAAACCCCGTCTCCATTAAACAAAAAAAAAAAATACAAAAATTAATTGGGCTTGGTGATATGTGCCTGTAGTCTCAGCAACTAGGGAGGCTGAGGCAGGAGAATCGCTTGAATCCAGGTTGCAGTGAGCCAAGATCGCACCACTGCACTCTGCCTGGGTGACAGAGACTCTGTCTCAAAACAAAACAAAACTAAACCGTGGGGTTTCTTAGACCTAGAATAGTGTCTGAATGTTTTCAACCACAACCAACGAGTTCCCCTCCACCAAATACCCTTGCCTCTTACTGTAAACCCAAAAAGCTAAAACAAGTCTCAAGCTCCCAAATATATCCATAGTCTTTAAAAAGCAAACTTTTGCCAATTATCTAACAGTTTCATTTAAAATGAAACTTTGAAAACCTAAACATATGGGAAAATCAATAAGGCACACTTCCCTTTCGTTGTATTTCCCTCCAAAGGGATTATTTTTTCTTCATTAAAATGCTAAAACTGGCCGGGCGCGGTGGCTCAAGCCTGTAATCCCAACACTTTGGGAGGCCGAGACGGGCGGATCACGAGGTCAGGAGATCGAGACCACTCTGGCTAACACGGTGAAACCCCGTCTCTACTAAAAACTATAAAAAACTAGCCGGGCGAGGTGGCGGCGCCTGTAGTCCCAGCTACCCGGGAGGCTGAGGCAGGAGAATGGCGTGAACCCGGGAGGCGGAGCTTGCAGTGAGCTGAGATCCGGCCACAGCACTCCAGCCCTGGGGACAGAGCGAGACTCCGTCTCAAAAAAAAAAAAAAAAAAAAAATGCTAAAACTTTCACATGACTCCACCTGTTCAGTTACATGTGACCAGAGGGTACTCAAAGCTACAAATGAAACACCTAATTCTCATAAGCAGCAGCAGCAAACGATACTCAGTCCAGACTGATGTCAACCCATCCTTTACAGCACCTGAAACCTTGATGGAAACGATGAGGAAATCCGAATAAAAACTGCTTCTGGCCTTCTACTTTGGCCTAAAAACAGCAGTCCTACTAAAAGTGCTTTCACAGAAATGCACTTTCACAGAAAGCACTTTCTTCCCACAAAGACAACTCTCCCTTTAATTATGTTTATCTCTTGTTCTGTCTCCATTTTGAAAACTGTGCTCCCACCTTTATCTAAGCTATAAAAGCAAACTTGTAATGAAACAAACGGAGACCGAGCATAGTGGCTCATGCCTATGATCCCAACACTTCAGGAGGCTGAGGTAAGCCCAGAAGGCTGAGGTAAGCCCAGAAGGCTGAGGCCTACGCAACATAGGAAGACTCCGTTTCCACAAAAAGTAAAAATAAACTAGCTGGGCATGGTAGCACATCCTGTGGTCCCAGCTACTCAGGAGTCTGAGGTGGGAGGATTGCTTCAGCCCAGGGAGTCGAGACTGCAGGGAGTCGAGGCTGAAGGGAGCTGTGTTCACGCAAATGTCCGCTGCACTCCAGCCTAAGCAACACAGCGAGATCCTGCCTCAAAAAAAAAAAAAAAAAAAAAAAGGCCGGGCGCGGTGGCTCAAGCCTGTAATCCCAGCACTTTGGGAGGCCGAGACGGGCAGATCACGAGGTCAGGAGACCGAGACCATCCTGGCTAACACGGTGAAACCCCGTCTCTACTAAAAATACAAAAAACTAGCCGGGCGAGGTGGCGGCGCCTGTAGTCCCAGCTACTCGGGAGGCTGAGGCAGGAGAATGGCGTGAACCCGGGAGGCGGAGCTTGCAGTGAGCTGAGATCCGGCCACTGCACTCCAGCCCCGGAGATAGAGCAAGACTCCGTCTCAAAAAAAAAAAAAAAGGACTTACTAATGCATGGGAGGCAGCGAGAGGTATGTCAAGGTCATGCCACAAACTATGGCACATGGACCAGCTGAGGAAGGGAAAGGCCAATGCAGCCAGAAGGACCGGAAGCTTGGGGCAGGGGTCAAGAATGGGGCATGGAATCAGAGTTAGGCCACAACCACCACTGTTATCATAAAAATAACATTTGAGGCCAGGCATGGTGGCTCACGCCTCTAATGCAAGCACTTTGGGAGGCTGAGGTGGGTGGATCACTTGAGGTCAGGAGTTTGAAACCAGCATGACCAACATGGTGAAACTCCAGTCTCTACTAAAAATACAAAACAATTAGCCATGCGTGGTGGGAGGCACCTGTAATCCCAGCTACTTGGGAGGTTGAGGCAAAAGAATTGCTTAAACCCGGGGGGTGGAGGTTGCAATGAGCCAAGATGACGCCACTGCACTCCAGCCCAGGCGACGGGCGACAAAGCAAGACTCCATCTCAAAAAAAAAAAAGAAAAAAAAATTCAAATTAAGAGAACACATATTGAAAATATTTCAAGATTTCAAGACAATAACTTTTAATTCTTTGCATTCCATTTTGCTATAAAGTTTATCAAACGAGCCACACTGAATTCCCACAGGGCACTGACCACACAGCAGAGTCATAAACTGACACAGCATATGCCCTCAGGCAAGGAATGCGCCATCATTTTCACCTCTTAACTACAAATACCTTGCTATGAAGAGACACTCCTCCATTACACTTACCATTTGAGGATGACGAGACTTACACACGGTAATGGACACATCAAAACACTTATTTTGGCAACAAAATGCAGATTATTTTCTGAACCAGCATTTACTGATACTCTCTAATTACGTTATTTAATTGATGATGGGCTCACTGCCCATATGCAAAATAAGTCTCCTCTTATATTTGATGAAGTATAACCTTTCCATGTCAAATCTACTTTAAAAGGCACAAAAAAAGGCTGGGCACAGTGGCTCACGGCTGTAATCACAGCACTTTGGAAGGCCAAGGCGGATGGATCACAAGGTCAGGAGTTCAAGACCAGCCTGGCCAACATGGTGAAACCCCGTCCCTACTAAAAATACAAAAATTAGCCAGGCGTGGCAGTGGACGCCTGTAATCCCAGCTACTCAGGAGGCTGAGGCAGAGAACTGCTTGAACCCGGGAGGCGGAGGTTGCAATGAGCCAAGATAGTGCCACCGCACTCTAGCCTGGGCAGCAGAGAGAAACTCCAAAAAAAATAAAATAAAATAAAATAAAATAAAAAGGGGCACAAAAACTTCTTGGAAAAATATTCTCCAATACAAACAGCATAGTTTCATTAACTCTATTTATAGGGACTTCTACTTGTCATGGTATCAACACTGTAATTACAGCTAACATGGCGGCCACTTAGCAGCAGCAGCAGCCCATCTGGGTGGGTGTGATGAAAGGCATTGCTGGTATGGGGTGACCAGCACGGCCAGTCGAGAGAAAAGCGTCTGACGGTGGCAGTGCAAGTTAGAAGGCTGACACAAATTAGAGCTGCAAAAGAGGAATTCAGGTTTTAAAGGTGACACCTTTAAAAACGAACTTCTGGTAAATTGTGTTATGTATATTTTACCACAGTAAAAATAAAACAGAAGAAAAAACTGCTGAAAGTTTCAAGTTTGGGTCAAATTTAGCAATATCTTATAGGAAACTTTTCAACAAACTCAAGAGGCATCACAAAGAACAGAGAAAACGTCACAGCAACTTGGTCTTTGTTCCCTCCCATCCCATTCCATTCAGATGGCCAGCCTATCAAATGAGATCCTGCTCTTCGGGGAGAAACTACAGAAAGAGGAGAACAACAGCTGAATGGAGGGTGGGGGAGGCCACGCCAACTATACGAGGTCACAATGAAGGCTGAGCAAGATATCCGCCCCCCACCTTTTTTCTTCTAGTTTAACTACTGTTGCAGAGTGAAATCAGAGGACTTCTGTGATCATTCCCTAACAGAACTCGAAGTCTTCCAGGGCAGCCAATACTCACTAAGAGAAATCAAGGTCTCAGAAAAACCAAAAAAACAGTCTCAGGGTCTCTGATTTTGAACTATCCACGTTATGACATAGACTAGGTCTGCACACAACAAAAACAGTAACTGTTTCGATGGCACTTTTTCCACAAGTAATATCATCTTAAATGTTTGGCTGAGTAAGTCTCAACATCCCAAAAAGGATCAAAAGATTCTCTAAGTTTGGCAGTTCAACCACTGTGCACACTTTTATTTCTCATTTCAAGCGTTAAGGATATTGCTCAAATGACTGCATAAAACTCTCTCCTCGTATAAGAAAGCCTGAAATCTAATTTCTCTACCAAAAAACCCTGTTCTTGCAAATGGATACAAAACTACTTATAACCTACAAAAACTATGAATCCTAAGCATGTTATATCTTAACTGTTTAGAAAGAAAACACTTTCAAAGCATAGAGAACTGTGAGACCAGCTTCATCTTCCCAAGCCTCTTCCAAAACTTCTTGGAAGCTAGTATACAAGACTAACCTTCCAGAAACACAACAGAAGCAGAAAATCTTAACGGGGCACCGCGAAAAGAGCAGGCGTCGAGAAACATCAAGACTCCCCACCCCCCAACCTTCCCAAACGACACAAATACAAGAGTTAACAGTACAATCCCTCTTTGAGAGGGGACTGAATCAATGTGGCAGGGCCAACCCTACACACACACACACAAGCACGCGCGCGCGCACACACACATACACCACACACACAGCTACCGCCCTGCCAGGGGATGATGAAATGAGGAACGGAAATTAACATTTCAGGCAACGTCTCACATTGTTCCTTGAGGCCAAGGGCTGCTGTTGCAGCCGCCACCGCCACCGCTTTCCTCCCAGCCACCCCCCTCCACCGGCCCGCCTACCCTCCCCCTAACACCCCCCACACGGCTGCCCGCATTCCTGCCCCTCCTCGGCCTACGCGCGCCTCCTGCAACCCCGACGCCCCCAGGTCCCCAGTTCGCCCGCCCCCTCCGGCTCGGAGCCCGAGAACCGCCTGCTCTCATTTCAAAACAGCGATAATAATAGGGACGCTGAGAATAACAACTACGACCAGCACCGGGAAGGCGCCCCTCTCGCGGGTCAGAGGTCGGCGCCTCCGCTCCGCAGCACTCGGCGCCCCCTGGCAGCCCCTCCCGGCAGCCTCAGGTCCCCAAGACCTCCAGGCCCGCCCCGGAGCCCCCCCGTCCGCCTCTCACCGCCGCCTCGGGCCCCCGAGGCCCGCCCCGGAGCCCCCCGGCCGCCTCTCATGGCCGCCCCGTGCCCTCGAGGCTCCCAGGCCCGCCCCGGAGCCCCCAGTCGGCCCCTCACCGCCGCGGCGGGCCCCCGGCCCCCCAGGCCCGCCCGGAGCCCCCGTCCGCCCCTCACGGCCGCCTCGGGCCGCCGGACCCCTCTCACGGCCGCCCCGACCTCCCAGGCCCGCCCCCGAGCCCCCCTTTGGCCCCCCCCGGCCCCCCCCGGCCCCCAAAGACCCCCCGCCGCCCCGAACCTGGACACGCAGGACTGCCCCGATACCCATTATTGGTCCCTCAGGACGGCCCCGAGCCCCGAAAGACCCCCGCCCACCCGGCTCCGGCCCCCAGGCCTGCCCCGAGGCCCGCGGCGCAGCTCCGCCACCGGGGAAGGCCTGCAGGCCGCAAGGCCGCGCAAATGCCCCGTGCCCGCCCCGACCACCGCCCCCAGGCCAGGGGCGCCTCTCACCGGGCTCCGAGGGCTGCGCGACTCCGCGGCGGCTCAGCGGCGGGGCGCGGGCGCTGCCCATGCAGCCCGCGGCCGCGTTTCCCGGGCCGCGCGGCCCGAGCGGGAAGGCGGCGGCGGCGGCGGCGCGGGCTCGGGCCCGGCAGACCTGCGAGGGCCGGCGGGAGGCGAGCCCGCCCCTCGGGCGCGCCCACGGCTAGGGCGAGCGCCGCGGCTCCCGGTGCGGACGCTACTGAAGGGGCGTCTGGCCGCGGGCTCGGCGGCGGCGCCTCCCCGGCTGAGGCCCTCGGTCCATCGCGCACCGTCTCAGGGCGGCCTCTGGCTCCAGGACCCAGCGGCGGCTGCGGCGGGCGCCGGCCGCATGAGACGCTCCCGCCCATTGGCCCGCCGTATCCGCCACCGCCATTGGCCCGCCCCGGCCGGCCGCAGAGGCTGCGCACGTCACAGCATCGGGAGTTGGTGCGCTAATGGAGTGAAGGGGAGAGGCGGGATTGACAGCCTCTGTGGCGGCCCGGAGGCGGGACTAGGAGGACGTCACGGTAACGATTGGGCAGGGTCCTGCGTGAGGGCGCACTCGACACTGGAAGTAGCGAGCAACTGGATTGGCTGCCTCCGTCGCAAAGGAGGGTGGGTCTTGCACTCTCGGGCCTGACGATTGGTTTTTCCAAGTGCCGGAAGCAACAGGGATGTGGTCTGGGAACAAAATCTGGTATTGAACTGCTGCGAGACAAAACGTCCGCCTCCAAAGGCCGGAGCGGCGGTTGCGTGTCGAGGACCCGTGGTCTTTTGCCTGCCTCCGGGCATCTCGAGCCACGTCCGGCTCGGCCCCCGGAAGGCCCGGCCTTCGGCCGCGCTGTCCTGGCGGGCGTCACGGGGCATGAAGAGCCCTGGGCGGCGGCCAGGGGAGGGGACCGGGACATCCGGGCGGCCGCTCGGTGCTCCCCCGCGGTGACTCTTGCGCTGCCTTTGAAGAGAACGGCCCTCGGGCGCGCCGCAGCCCCTGCCTTGCTAGTTAATTCTCCAACACGCGAAAAAGGTAGATGAGAACTGGTTTCCTTTGCAGCTAAAATTAAGCTTCTGGTAAGTGTGGATCCTGTTCTAAGTGCACCTGTATTTTCCTTCAGAACCCAACCAAAAAAGTAAGGTGAACAAAATCGGTGCTCCTTTCAGTTTCTTTTTCAATTCTGCATGTTACTGGGGACTAAGACAACTGGTTAGCAAGCTATTTACAAGCCTCAATTTACGAAATAACGGAATTGCAAAGTCCAGAGTAGATAGGACGTGAGGACGGCCTTTTTACTTGGGCAACACGCAGTATGGTGGAGAGATCAGTTGTTAAACCGCCCCTATTCAAATCCCAGCCTTACCAGTGACTAGCGGTCACCCGGTAGGCTCTGTCTCTCAGATCTTCAGTTTCTTGATGGGTAAAATGGGAACTACAAGTAGCACCTTTTTCTTTTTTTTGAGTCAAGGTCTCACTCTGTCGCCTATGCTGGAGTGCAGTGCTAACTAACTGCAGCCTCCGCTTCCCGGGCTCAGAGGATCCTCCCACCTCAGCCTACTAAGTAGCTGGGACCACAGCCAGGCATCACCACGCCCGCCTAATTTTTTAAGGTTTCGTAGAGACAGGATCTCTCTGTGTTGCCCAGGCTGGTCTTGAAATCCTGGACTCAAGCGATCCTCCCTCCTCGGCTTCCCAAAGTGCTGGGATTAGAGGCATGAGCCACGGTACCAGCCAGGAGCACCTATTTCATAGGCCCATAGGGAAGATTAAATGAAGGGGCTGTGTGTTCCACGGTGCTTGGCACGTATAGGAGCTCTGTGGAAACATTAGTTATGCTGTAACTGGACCTTCAGCCTTCTCTAGGCAGCCAGATTTCCGGCTCCACCCACAACTAGTCACGTCATTGGATGAGGGGTGAGCGCCTGATAAAAACAGCCCATGTATGGGCTGATCTGCGTTCGTGAAAAGGTGATCCAAGGGTTTCCATATTTGCCTCACTGGAAGAAGTATCTGCTAAAATGGACGAAATTCAGAGTCCTGGACCCCATCATCACCTATTGAACTATTCTAGATGACAGGGGACTAGGCATTGGTATTTTTTTATTTTGGGCCCTTACAATACTCATCATTGGGAAAATTTGAAAAACGTCAACCTAAGCAGTCAAGCTCGCACTCAGGAATGTTTCCCCTAGGCTGAGGGGCAGTGGCGCTCACAGGTGCCCTCAGCGCAGTCCAGCTTCAAACTCCTGGGCTCAAGTGGTCCTCCCACCTGAGGAGCTGAGATTACAGGCATGCACCACCATGCTCAGCTATCAAGCGAATTTAAAGTACAAAATATTAATATGACTAAGCAGGCAGTTGGCCTCGGAAACAGAATCTGAAAATACACTAAGGTAAAAGCAAACTGAATTTCAACAGAAGTAGAACCTATATGATAGAGAAAAGAAATGCAGAGTAAAGGGAAAGAAGCCAGGAAATGCATTAATTAGAAAATCTTGGCCGGGTGGTGGCTCATGCCTGTAATCCCAGCACTTTGGGAGGCCAAGGCAGGCAAATCATGAGGTCAGGAGTTCGAGACCAGTCTGGCCAATATGGTGAAGCCCCGTCTCTACTAAAAAAATGCAAAATTAGCTGGGCGTGGTGGCGCACGCCTGTAGTCCCAGCTGCTCGGGAGGCTGAGGCAGGAGAATCTCTTGAACTCAGGAGGCGGAGGTTGCAGTGAGCCGAGATTGTGCCACTGCACTCCAAGCCTGGGCGACAGAATGAGACCTCATCTCAAAAAAAAAAAGGAAAATCTTTCAGGTGGGGTGCGGTAGCTCACGCCTGTAATCCCAGGACTTTGGGAGACCGAGGTGGGTTGTGGGAAGGTAGAGGATGGTCAGACTTGCATGAAAGGTTGGCTCTGAGATGATGAACGCACAGGAACAGCGGTGCGGATGGAGTAGAGAGCCACGGTTGGACTGAAGACAGGCGGTAAGGTTTTATGGGCTGTCAAAGAAGGGTTCAGGGTGAGGTTAGCATTGCCTGGAAGACAGCTTTAAGGAAGGGGCGGTTTGGGTGAAAAAAGAGTTGAGTTTTGTGCACTTCAAGTCTGAGATGTTCTTTGGGCCTCCTGCGTGGGTGATGAGTACAGGGCACGAGGGGAGCAGCACCAGAAACCAGAGCCACAGCCAGACGGAAGTAGGAGCAGGGAGGCCACTGGGGTGCAGCCGTGCCCCTGGCCTAATAGCAGCAGGGCACCAGTGAAGGTTTCCAACGCGAGGCCTAAAGATCAGATTCCTATTTTACAACGTCACCCTGGAAACAGCGTGAAGGGAAAAAGGCCAGGTGGGAAGCTGTCATAGTAGTTTGAGTAGAAACAGCAACGGGAGGATGCAGAGAGGCCGGGGAGGGCCAGGCGGCCAGCACACCACCAAAGGGCCATGGGGACAGCTGTGGAGAGCCAGCACCGCCACAGCCTCCAAACTGGACATTACATTTTGATGGGACATTTCATTAAGGGCAATTAATTTTTAAAACATTCTGTGGGCCAGAGAAAACCCCAGATCTACAAAACCCTGATCTGTAGCCCCGATGGGGCATCCTCAAATAGTTGGCCTGGGATGCTTGTGTTCTTTAAGGCGGTCCCGTGGGCCCACCCTGGAGACTCTGATTCAGTAGATCTGGAGTGAGATTGAGAAGTGTGCACCCGGCCGGGCACGGTGGCTCAAGCCTGTAATCCCAGCACTTTGGGAGGCCGAGACGGGCGGATCACAAGGTCAGGAGATCAAGACCATCCTGGCTAACAGAGCTTGCAGTGAGCTGAGATCCGGCCACTGCACTCCAGCCTGGGCGACAGAGCGAGACTCTGTCTCAAAAAAAAAAAAGAGAAGTGTGCACCCAACTGGGCACAGTGGCTCACGCCTGTAATCCCAGCACTTTGGGAAGCCGAGGCGAGTGGATGACCTTAGGTCAGCAGTTCGAGGCCAGCCTGGCTGACATGGTGAAACTCTGTCTCTACTAAAAATATAAAAATTAGCTGGGCGTGGTGGCAGGTGCCTGTAATCCCAGCTATTCGGGAGGCTGAGGCAGGAGAATCGCGTGAACCTGGGAGGCTGAGGCCTGGGCAACAACAGCAAAACTCGATCTCAACAAAAAAGGGTGCACCTGGCCAGGCGTGGTGGCTCAAGCCTGTAATCCCAGCACTTTGGGAGGCTGAGGCGGGCGGATCACGAGGTCAGGAGATCGAGACCATCCTGGCTAACACGGTGAAACCCCGTCTCTACTAAAAATACAAAAAAATTAGCAGGGCGTGGTGGCGGGCACCTGTAGCCCCAGCTACTCGGGAGGCTGAGGCAGGAGAATGGCGTGAACCCAGGAGGTGGAGCTTGCAGTGAGCCAAGATCATGCCACTGCACTCCAGCTTGGGCAACAGAGCGAAACTCCGTCTCAAAAAAAAAAAAAAAAAAAGTGTGCACCCAAGGTGGTCCGGGTGCCATCTAGGAAAAACACTCCTGGGGTCATCTTCCATCTCCAGAGCATCCCAGCCTCCCCAGTAAGGCCCGGTCGTTACAGTGCCCATTCCGGGATGCCTCCATTGCTGCTCTGCAACTGTGTTTACTATAACTCACCCCGCCCCACCCTGAGCTCTTGAATTCATTCAGCAGACATTGATTTGGAGCCTGCCACTTACCACTTACTGACCTAAGAGCTGTGGATTGAGCTGTGAACCCAACTAAGTCCCTGACAAAGGTTCTTACATTCTCGGGTGTCTCTCTTCCCTGAAACAAAGAAGCTAATTGTTCATTGAACATCAGCCACATGTGGCTCCAGGAAAGACCCAGTTTGGGTAGCCAAACACTCAGGCACTGCCTCTGACGATGCTCTCCCAGACGTGGTGGTCCATGGGGAAGAGCCCAGCGCCAGGCTCTCCCAGATGTGGGACAGCCGCCCTTCTGGGAAGGGATGTGCAGACTTAATTTTGCGCCTAAGGAAAGGCTTGCAAGGCTACTCCACAGTCCTGCTCCTGCATGACACCCCACTCTCTGCTGTGGACCCACCAGCAACTGCATGCACAGTGGGACCCTCTGCCTCTTCCTTACAGATGGGCCAGAGGTCACTGTGAAGGGAGGCAGCCCAGCCACCTGCATTCTTTCTGCTCCCTCTTCTCCATAAGTGGCAGAAATAGGCGGAGCAGGCCCACCTCTGGCCTTTCCCCTCTGCCTCCTCCCCCGGGACCTGTGGTGAGAACTGACAGCTCAGTTTGAGTCCGGCAGGCCTGGCCTCAGCCCTGTGGTCAGCCCCAGCTTCCAGCATTCCTAGCATTAGGATTTGGAACCCAGGCTCATTTCAAAGTACATTTTGATGTGTCTTGTTTCCCAGTTACCATAACTGTGGGGTATCACCTTCCAGAACTCAAAAGCAGGGGGAGCTGAGGGATGAAACAATATCAGATATTCTGGGAGCCCCTGACCTCAGTGTCACTAAAGCTACACCCCAGTTTTTTGTTTTGTTTTGTTTTGTTTTGTTTTGTTTTGTTCTGAGACAGAGTCTCGCTCTGTGGCCTGGGCTGGAGTGCAGTGGCATGATCTCGGCTCACTGCAACCTCCACCTGCTGGGTTCAAACAATCCTACCTCAGCTGCCCAAGTAGCTGGGATTACAGGCATGCGCCAGCACACCCGGCTCATTTTTGTATTTTGAGCAGTGATGGGGTTTCACCATATTGGCCAGGCTGCTTTCCAACTCCTGACCTCAGGTGATCCACCCACCTCTGCCTCCCAAAAATGCTGGGATTATAGGCGTTAACCAAGGCACACCTGGCCAATTTTTAAAACTCTAAATCCCATATTTCTTCAGCAGCCCTATCAATTGCAGTGTCTATTGCCAAATACTATTTTCTGTTCTATTTTATCCCCAATTTTTACTGTGGTAAAATACACATAACATGAAATATACCATCTTCTTTTGTTTGTCTTTTTTTTTTTTAGAGACGGGGTCTTGCTCTGTCCCCCAATTCTGGAGTGCTCACCGAGCGTTCCAGAAACCAGAAATGCATGCTGGTCTCCGGAAGGCTGCTGAGATGGTTTCACATTCCCTGAGATGTAGTGCAGCACATCTCAGGGGCTGTGACCAAGACTCACTGTAACCTTAAATTCCTGGGCTCAAGGGATCTTCCCAGCTCAGCCTCCTGAGTAGCTGGGACCACAGGTGAGAGTCACTACACTTAGCTAATTAAAAATTTTTTTTTTTAGAGACTGGGGTCTCATTATGTTGTAAGGCTTCTCTCGAACTCCTGGCCTCAAGCAGTCCCCCAACCTCGGCCTCCCAAAGTGCTGGGCTCATAGGTGTGAGTCACCGTGCCCAGCATCATAACATCATGTTGTAAACCTCAAATGTATATAAAAGTATTGAAAAAAGGTAAAAAGCTAGACTTTTTTTTTTTTTTTTTTTGAGATGGAGTCTCGCTCTGTCACCAGGCTGCAGTGCAGTGGTTCAAGCAATTTTCCTGCCTCAGCCTCCCAAGTAGCTGGCACTACAGGCATGCACCACCATGCCCAGCTAATTTTTTGTGTTTTCGTAGAGACAGGGTTTCACCATGTTGGCCAGGATGGTCTCGATCTCCTGACCTCATGATCCGCCCACCTCAGCCTCCCAAAGTGCTGGGATTATAGGCATGAGCCACCGTGCCTGGGCTTTTTTTTTTTTTTAATTTGAGACAGAGTCTCGCTCTGTCGCCCAGGCTGGAGTGCAGTGGCTTGGTCTCGGCTTGCCGCAACCTCTGCCTCCCGGGGTCAAGTGATTCTCCCGCCTCAGCTGCCTCAGTAGCTGGGATTACAGGTGCCCATCACCATGCCCAGCTAATTTTTGTATTTTGAGTAGAGACTGGGTTTCTCCATGTTAGTCAGGTTAGCCTCGAACTCCCGACCTCAGGTGATCTACTGGCCTCAGCCTCCCAAAGTGCTAGGATTACAAGCATGAGCCACCGCAGCCAACCTACTTTTAAAAAGTCATATTCGGACTGGGTGCAGTGACTTATGCCTGTAATCCCAGCACTTTGGGAGGGCGAGGCGGGCAGATGACCTGAGGTCAGGAGTTCGAGGCCAGCCTGGCCAACATGGTGAAACCCTTTCTCTACTCAAAATACAAAAATTAGCTGGACATGGTGGCACATGCCTGTAATCCCAGCTACTCAGGAGGCTGAGGTGGGAGAATTGTTTGAACCCAGGAGGTGAAGGTTGCAGTGAGCTGAGATCGCGCCACTGCACTCCAGTCTGGGCGACAATAGCAAAACTCCATCTCAAAAAAATAGGGGGCCGGGCGCGGTGGCTCAAGCCTGTAATCCCAGCACTTTGGGAGGCCGAGACGGGCGGATCACGAGGTCAGGAGATCGAGACCATCCTGGCTAACACGGTGAAACCCCGTCTCTACTAAAAATACAAAAAAACTAGCCGGGCGAGGTGGTGGGCTCCTGTAGTCCCAGCTACTCCGGAGGCTGAGGCAGGAGAATGGCATGGACCCGGGAGGCGGAGCTTGCAGTGAGCTGAGATCCGGCCACTGCACTCCAGCCCGGGAAACAGAGCAAGACTCCATCTCAAAAAAATAAAAAATAAAAAATAAAAATAAAGGCCGGCGGGGCGGCTCACACCTGTAATCCCAGCATTTTGGTACACCGAGGCGGGTGGATCACCTGAGGTCAGGAGTTCTAGACCAGCCTGGCCAACATGGTAAAACCGTCTCTACTAAAAATACAAAAATTAGCCGGGCGTGGTGGCAGGCGCCTATAATCCCATCTGCTCGGGGAGCTGAGGCAGGAGAATCGCTTGAACCTGGGAGGCGGAGGTTACAGTGAGCCGAAATCTCACCACTGCACTCCAGCCTGGGTGAGAGAGCAAGACTCTGTCTCAAAAAGAAAAAAAAAAAAGTAAACAGCTAGACTTTTAAAAAGTCATATTACCTGGAGAATTTTCATTCTTCCTTTCCAATTTACATGTCTTTTATTGCTTTTCTTCTCTTTTTGTTTTCCAGAGATTAGTTCTCACTATGTTGCCCAGGCTGGTCTTAAACTCCTAGGCTCGAAGGAGCCTCCTGCCTTAGCCTCCCGAGTAGCCAAGACCACAGGCGAGCACCCCACAGCCTGCACTTTTTATTTCTCTTAGTTTTCATTTTTACTTTTTTAGAGACAGGGTCTTACTCTGTCTCTAAAACTCCTGGGCTCACTCAACCTTCCCGCCTCAGCCTCCCAAAGTATTAAGATCACAGGCATAAGCTGCCACGTGCAGCCTGTACCTTTTACTTCTTTTTATTGCCTAATTATAGCCCTATCCGTTTTGGTGTCATTTTAAAGTCTAAGTATATGATAGTTTTTTTCTCATTATATCACAAATTATATACTTATAATCCAACTGGGAAGGTTGGGAGTACAAAAAAAAAAAAGAGAGAGAAAGTTGCCGGGCGCGGTGGCTCACGCCTGTAATCTTAGCACTTTGAGAGGCCGAGGTGGGTGGATCATCTGAGGTCAGGAGTTGAAGAGCAGCCTGGTCAACATGGAGAAACCCAGGAGACGGTGGTTGCAGTGAGCCTAGATCGCACCACTGCTGAGCGAGACTCCATCTCAAAAAAAAAAGAAAACTTCTCAGGACTTTTCCTAGTAAGGCTGTCATAATACTGCCTGATGTGTTTTATGTAACGAATTGCAGACTCCAGAAAGCAGGGACTTAGTTGGGAAAATTACTCGTGCACTCATTCAGCAAAGGTTCCAGTGCTTGCTGGGTGGAGACACGGTGCTAAGCACTGCCGCAGTAGCAGGGGGGAAACCGAACGCATCTCAAATGCTATCCCAGCAAGGACTCCAGTCTCTACTCCTGTGTGTGGTTGTATCCAGTGCATGACACAATACTCTCTCCAGCTGTTCCTTGGATTTGGGAAGCAGCGGAAGATTTATGGGTCATGGAGGCTCAGTCCATCCCTGGAAATCAGCCCTTGGGAATTCAGCTGAGTTATGTGGTTAAAGCCGTCATGACAGCCATCCCCTGGCTGGGCCAGTTCTGGGAATAACTACAATGCTTATACTACAGGATAGCCAATTCAGAACTTCTTACTAGTGCTGAATTCAGTAAAGGTTTAATAACACATTCCTCAAACCCTCAACAGTACTTGAGGACGTCTCAGCTAGAGAAGGCTTCCAAGGGATGATGATGATTATGGTGATTATTATTGAGACAGAGTCTCGCTCTGTCGCCCCAGGCTGGAGTGCAGTGGCACAATATTGGCTCTCTACAACCTCCACCTCCCGTGTTCAACTGATTCTCCTGCCTCAGCCTCCCGAGTAGCTGCGATTACAGGCATGTGCCATCACACCAGGCTAATTTTCCTATTTTTAGTAGAGATGAGATTTCACCATGTTGGCCAGGTTGGTCTTGAACTCCTGACCTTTGGTGATCCACCTGCCTCAGCCTCCCAAAGTGCTGGGATTACAGGCGTGAGCCATGAGTCTCATATGACAAGTTCCCTTTTAAAATGTGTAAAACTCACAGATACCTTTGTCTGGAAAAATTGTTTTTTTGTTTTTTGAAACAGGGTTTCTATCACCTAGGCTGGGGTACAGTGGCAAAATCAAGGCTCACTACAGCCTTGACTTCCCAGGCTCAAGCAATCCGCCCACCTCAGCCTCCGGAATAGCTGGGACTAGATCTATATGCCACCACCCCCAGCTATTTTTTTTTTCTTTCTTTTGTAGAGACAGGGTCTCACCATGTTGCCCAGGCTGGTCTCGAACTCCTGGGCTCAAGCAATCCTGCCTTTGCCTCCCAAATTGCTGGGTTAACAGGCATGAGCCACTGCACCCAGCCAGAAGATGATACTAATAACATTTCCAGGAAATTTAACAGGTAATGTTTCATATGTTAGGAAGCAGAAATCACTTTGGGAGGCTGAGGTGGCAGGATTGTTTGAGGCAAGGAGGGCAACACTGCCAGTGCCCAGGCAACATAGCAAGACCTCAACGCTACCAAAAGTAAAAACTCAGCTGGATGTGAGGCTTGCTTGAGCCCAGGAGGGCAACACTGCAGTGAGCCATGATCATGCCACAGTCCTCCAACCTGGGAACAGAGCAAGACTCCGTCTTAGAAAAACAAAACAAAACAACACAGAGGCCAGGCACGGTGGCTCACGCCTGTTATCCTAGCACTTTGGGAGGCCGAGGCGGGCAGATCACGAGGTCAGGAGATCGAGACCATCCTGGCTAACATGGTGAAACCCCGTCTCTACTAAAAATACAAAAAATTAACTGGGCATGGTGGCAGGCACCTGTAGTGCCAGCTACTCTGGAGGCTGAGGCAGGAGAATGGCATGAACCTGGGAGGCGGAGCTTGCAGTGAGCCGAGATCGTGCCATTGCACTCCAGCCTGGGCAACAAAGCGAGACTCCATCTCAAAAAAGAAAAAGAAACAGAGAGGGCATAGGTGCTCAGTGTCATATAAATTAATACATTTTATTACTGAAACCCAGTTTTACTCTGCCAACTTTAAATTTTTTTCAGAAACATTAATCTATTTTGTTTGAGTTAAATATAGAAATGCTACTGGCTGTTCCAGAGTTTTAGTTTTAAAACTACTGTCAGTCATTCCTCAGTGGTCCCGTGCACCGTCTCCACGCTGCAGGGAGGCTGGCTCCTCTGTGCCCTGTGAAGTAATGGTGTTGTCTTAGCCCAGATCCTCCTGGACAAGTGCTTCGGTTCTTCCGTTTACTGGTAGTGTTGCAAATATAGTCTATGGAGTTCGTTCTCTTTTGTCTGTTCTGTTTACAAAACTGTAACTTCATATAGGACTGCCTTAGGGCCAGAGTAAACTGTCAAGCTAAGTAAAACATAAAACAGCAGGGACAGGCCGGGCGCAGTGGCTCCCAGCACTCTGGGAGGCTAAGGTGGGCAGATCATGAGGTCAGGAGATCAAGACCATTCTCACTAACACAGTGAAAACCCATCTCTACTAAAAATACAGAAAATTAGCCAGGCGCGGTGGCGGGCGCCTGTAGTCCCAGCTACTTGGGAGGCTGAGGTTGGAGAATCGCTTGAACCCGCAAGGCGGAGGTTGCTGTGAGCCGAGATCGCGCCACTGCACTCCAGCCTGGGCAACAGAACGAGACTCTGTCTCAAAATAAAAAAGTAAAAAAATACACATAAGGGGCCGGGCGCGGTGGCTCAAGCCTGTAATCCCAGCACTTTGGGAGGCCGAGACGGGCGGATCATGAGGTCAGGAGATCGAGACCATCCTGGCTAACACGGTGAAACCCCATCTCTACTAAAAATACAAAAAAAAAACTAGCCGGGCGAGGTGGCGGCGCCTGTAGTCCCAGCTACTCCCGAGGCTGAGGCAGGAGAATGGCGTGAACCCGGGAGGCGGAGCTTGCAGTGAGCTGAGATCAGGCCATTGCACTCCAGCCCAGGAGACACAGCAAGACTCCGTCTCAAAAAAAAAAAAAAAAAATACACATAAGGGACAGGGATGGTAAAACCCAAACTGCATGCTTTGGTTTAAGGTGTATGTAAAGCCAAAGTACCCTTCCATCTCCAGATAATCTCAAACTTCACCTGATCAGCCCCTGTGCTCCCCAGCCAGAGCTCACCGAGCGTTCCAGAAACCAGAAACGCATGCTGGTCTCCGGAAGGCTGCTGAGAGCACCCCAGGAAAATCCCAGCACCAGCCTGAGTTCACTTGTGGTTCTGTTTGTCCACAGGTCTGCCAGGTGAGGAGGTCTGCAGTGGGCCAGCCGGGGTGGATAGTCTCTATAGAAATGACCACCTGTTCCTTGTCAAAGCAGCCCTTTAAGTTACAGCGAAAAGAAAGCCCTCCTCTTGCTCCACATCCACACTGAGCCTGAAGTCTGTGGCCCTGTCCTGGCATTTCAGAGGCTTGTCTGGAGACTCACCCTCATCCCCCTCAGCAGCTGGGCCACCAGCAGTCACATGCTGGCCTCTGCTGGCTTCTCTCTCCCTGGGGCTGCAGATCCGAGAAAGCAGCCCAGAGTGGGCACCAAGACACCCCAGGCTTCACTGGAGCCTCTTGGAGAGCCAGCCCCATGCCTCAGTCCTGCCAGGATCCCTCCCTTCTGGCACTGCTGCAGAAGCCTCCTCCTCGGCCTCACATTCCCACCTCTGGCCTCTCTAGACTCCATTCTCCTCCCAGCAGCCAGTCATTAGTCCTCAGCAACACTCACCCTCCGACTCTCCAGCACTCCCTGGCCACGGCCCACTCCCCTGCTACCCGCCCCTCCCAACCGGTCACACCGACGGGGCTGGCCAGGCCTCTCTCTGGGCAGCCTCTTCTGTCCTGGGATGATGCGCTTCCCTTTACTCCTGCACCACATCTCGGGGCAGGCTTTAAAGCCCCTTTCTAAACTAGTCATTTGGCCGGGTGCAGTGGCTCACGCCTGTGATCCCAGCACTTTGGGAAGCTGAGGTGGGAGGATCGCTCGAGCCCAGGAGTTCGAGACCAGCCTTGGCAACATCTCTCCAAAAAATTTTAAAATGTCTGGGTCAAATCCTCTTTTCTATGAAGTTTGCCCTGCCTATGGCACCTCAGACTCTGTCTCCAAGGCCTCTCGTTGTCTTGCTCACCATGTGCCTTGTTTGCTGGGCTTGTTTTCGTTCTCTCCCTCAATAGAATGGAAGCTCACTGAGGACAGGCATTGTTTTCTAGGACACTGCCTAGTGTAGTGTGGTCCCTCAGCAAGTATCTGTTACAGGCCACTCCCTGTTATCCTACAGAAAATGTCCTTCGTCTCCAGTCCCTTCACCCTCTGCAGCCACACTGGCGGCTTCTCATCAATCCCCTCAAAACTTCTCATCCAGAAACCCCGACAGATCCTGGCTCTGTTGCCCAGGCTGGAGTGCAGTGGTGCAATCTTGGTTCACTGCAATCTCTGTCTCCCACGTTCAAGCGATTCTCCTGCCTCAGCCTCCGGAGTAGCTGGAATTTCAGGTGCGTGCCACCATTCCCGGCTATTTTTTTTTTTTTTTGTTTTTTTTAGTAGTGATGGGGTTTTACCATGTTGGCAAGGCTGGTGTCGAACTCCTGACCTCAAGTGATCGACCTCCCTCGGCCTCTCAAAGTGCTGGGATTACAGGCGTGAGCCACCGCACCCAGCCAAGTAGAGTTTCTTTTAGGTGTTGGCAGAAAAGGCTGGGATGTGTCACTGGTCACCGAGCCTCTTCCCTGTTAGCTGTGGCTGTCAAAATTCCAATGCGGTTCATGGGAAACTCCCCAGCAGCAGATCCACCACTGATGTGCTGAGAACCTACGACAGCCACAAGCCAGTGATAACCTGTCACCTAATGATAAGGCCTGATGGCATGAGACCACCATCCTCAAGGGAGACTCCAGGTTCTGTCCAGCAGGCATCAGGGAGCAGTTCAGCTGACAGTGGCTGGCTGGGAATGAAACGGTGAAGACACAACCATCTGATGACTGGCTGTATCCCAGAGACAAGCAAACATAGCATCCTGTTGGCTCATGGCACATTCGATTCAAAACTGGGAGACCAGGCCAGGTGCAGTGGCTCACATCTACAATCCCAGCACTTTGGGAGGCCAACCAGGCAGATCACCTGAGGTCAAGGGTTCGAGACCAGCCTGGCCAACATGCTGAAACCCCATCTCTACTAAAAACTATAAAAATTACCCAGACTTGGTGGCAGGCGCCGGTAATCCCAGCTACTTGGGAGACTAGGCAGGAGAATCACTTGAACCCCAGAGACGGAGATTGCAGTGATGAGCCAAGAATGCACCATTGCACTGCAGCCTGGGCAATAAGAGCGAAACTCTGTCTCAAAAAATAAGTAAAAATAAAACTGGGAGACCAGCCACAGACCAGCAAACCCTTTCTCGCTTCAAATAGCGTATCATTCCCCTAAGGAATATTCTCTGGGACCAGAGACACCTCAAACTAGTTACTTTTCGGAATAGGCTATCAATTGATGCCCAGAGATGATCCTTCTTTCCTAGGAGCTGAACCCATATGAGGCTTCTGAACCCTTACCAGGGATGTTCAGGAAGGTCCCCGGCCTCCGGCCAGTGTGAGCAGCCCAGTGGCTAATGGACTTAGTCAGGCAACATAGTAAAAAGGGGATTGGCTCATGACAAGGAAATGAAAGGGAACATGCCCCTTCAAGGGACTGGATCTAGGGACGCAGGCCTGGTTCTGGGACGCTTATCTCCTGCCTTCTTTTCCACTCTGTGGGCCTGGTCCTCTTCAGCCATGGCTGGCGTCCTCACCAGGTGGAAAGATGCTAACAGCTGTCTTCACAGTTCAGCCTTCTAGCTCTGGGCAAAGTCTCTTCTCCAAATACAAATCGAGAGGACGGACTTAACAGGTTTGACTTTCTGTTCCTGAGTTGATCAGTGTGGCTGTGAAGGCTGGGCCTGGGCCTGGTCCATGTGGTCAGGAGCCATGAGGAGCTGCCTGGATACGTCTTGCTGAGCAGATCTCAATACAATCATCAATATGCTCAGCAGCCAAGCTGGCCCTCCATGACCCCGTCACCTGATAATTCATACCCCAGCCAGTCCCTCCCACATTGTCCAAGGGTGGGTTTTGGCAACCAATTTGGCAGAGGTGACGGTCAATTCTGAGTTGAGGATAGAAAAGGCTGTGGCTCCTGCCCTCTGGTCACTGGCTCTGGGGAAGGGCACACGTGAGGAGGAGCTGAGGCCTCCTGGCAACAGCTGCGTGAGTTCTCCACCCTGGATGCGACGCAGGTCCTCCAGCACCAGTCAAGCTTCAGACGACCACAGCCCTGGCCATCAATCAGCTGGACTGTCAGCTCGTCCAGTCCAAGAGACTAAAGGGTCCAGTCGAGCCACTCCCAGATTCCTGACCCTCAGAAACAGAGTGAGATAAGTATTTGTTGTTTTAAGTTGCCACGTTGGCGAACTTGGAATGCACCCCCCAGGGCTGTGGGGATTCCCGTCACGTGGAGAGGACATAGGCTGTCCCTTCCAGGTCCTTAAACACCTGTCCAAAGTCCCACACCCAACAGTCTAAAGAAACACTGAGGAATACATGATTATTTAGTCATGCTCAAGTTCCTGTACAGGTTTCTTGCTAGCAGAAATGGACTTTCTGCCAGGCGTGGTGGCTCACGCCTGTAATCCCAGCACTCTGGGAGGCCGAGGCAGGCGGATCACCTGAGGTCCGGAGTTCGAGACCAGCCTGACCAACATGGAGAAACCCCATCTCTACTAAAAATACAAAATTAGCCGGGTGTGGTGGCACGTGCCTATAATCCCAGTTGCTCGGGGCTGAGGCAGGAGAATGACTTGAACCCGGGAGGCGGAGGTGGTAGTGAGCCGAGATCGCGCCATTGCACTCCAGCCTGGGCAACGAGCAAAACTCCGTCTCAAAAAAAAAGATGGAAAGTTCATTTTTTTTCTTTTTTTTTTTTGAGAGAGTTTCGCTCGTTGCCCGGGCTGGAGTGCAATGGCGTGATCTCAGCTCACCACCTCCGCCTCCCGGGTTCAAGCCATTCTCCTGCCTCAGCCCCGAGTAGCTGCGACTATAGGCGCGTGCCACCACACCCGGCTAATTTTGTATTTTTAGTAGAGACGGGGCTTCTCCATGTTGGTCAGGGTGGTCTCGAACTCCTGACCTGAGGTGATCCACCCGCCTCGGCCTCCCAAAGTGCTGGGATTACAGGTGTGAGCCACCGCGCCCAGCCCTTTTTTTTTTTGAGATGGAGTCTCACTCTGTCGCCCAGACTGGAGTGCAGTGGTGCGATCTTGGCTCACTGCAAGCTCTGCCTCCCAGGTTCAAGCAATTCTCCTGCCTCAGCCTCCCAAGTAGCTGGGATTACAGGCGCCTGCCACCACACCCAGCTAATTTTCGTATTTTTAGTAGAGATGAGGTTTCACTATGTTGGCCAGGCTGGTCTCCAACTCCTGACCTCAGGTGATCCACCCACCTCGGCCTCCCAAAATGTTGGGATTACAGGCATGAGCCA
>NC_045450.1:74215684-74216562 GCF_002776525.5 Piliocolobus tephrosceles
GGGACGGGCGGATCACGAGGTCAGGAGATCGAGACCATCCTGGCTAACATGGTGAAACCCTGTCTCTACTAAAAATACAAAAAACTAGCAGGGCAAGGTGGCGGGCGCCTGTAGTCCCAGCTACTCCAGAGGCTGAGGCAGGAGAATGGTGTAAACCCAGGAGGCGGAGCTTGCAGTGAGCTGAGATCCGGCCACTGCACTCCAGCCTGGGCGACAGAGCGAGACTCCGTCTCAAAAAAAAAAAAGAAAAATAAAATCTGGTTGTACATGGGGTGAGTAAAGCCCAGTTAACAAGTGATATGAGAAGTAACTGTTTCCCCAAGAAAGAGTTTCAAGAAGAAAATTTACTAAAATTTACAGAGATGAACTTGTTTGTTTTCAAGCATTCCACAAGGTAACATGTTTTATGTAAGACATCCTCATACTCAACACATACCTTATTGTCCTGCGGGGCTTTGCTTCAGCAGGAAGAGTCGCCATGGGTGCAGCTTTGGCGGCCATCATGGGCGCAGCAGTCCAGGAACTCTGGAGGCCAACAGGCTAACTGCAAAAGCAAATGTGCTTCAAAAGACTTTTGTTGTTCAGGTGCAGTGGCTCATGCCTGTAATCCCAGCACTCTGGGAGGCCGAGATGGGCAGATCACAAGGTCAGGAGATCGAGACCACCCTGGCTAACACGGTGAAACCCTGTCTCTACTAAAAAATACAAAAAACTACTGGGTGAGGTGGCGGGGGCCCGTAGTTCCAGCTACTCAGGAGGCTGAGGCAGGCGAATGGCGGGAACCCGGGAGGCGGAGCTGGCAGTGAGGTGAGATCCAGCCACTGCACTCCAGCCTGGGCGACAGAGCAAGACTCCATCTCAAAAAAAAAAAAAGATTC
>NC_045450.1:74216662-74219167 GCF_002776525.5 Piliocolobus tephrosceles
AAAAAAAAAAAAAAAAAAAAGATTTTTGTTTAAGTTTAGTTACTGTCAAATTTGGAAAGAAGCAAACGTAATTATTTCTTCAGATAGTAATAAGGAAGCCTAGATTCTTTTTTTTTTTTTTTTTTTTAAGACAAGTCGGTCTGGTGCAATGGCTCATGGCTGTCATCCCGGCTACTCGAGAGGCTGAAGCAGGAGAACCACTTGAACCTGGGAGGCAAAGCTGCAGTGAGCTGAGATCGCGCCACTGTACTCCAGCCTGGGCTACAGAGTGAGACTTTGTCTCAAAAAAAAAAAAAAAGGACAGGGTCTCACTCATCACTTAGACTGGAGTACAGTGGCACGATCTTAACTCACTGCAGCCTCCACCTCCCAGGTTCAAGTGATTCTCATGCCTCAGCCTCCCGAGTAGCTGGGACTACAGGTGTGTTGCTACCATGCTTGGCTAATCTTTTTGTATTTTTAGTAGAGACAGTTTCACCATGTTGACCAGCCTGGTCTTGAACTCCTGACTTCAAGTGATCCGCCTGCCGTGCCCTCCCAAAGTGCTGGGATTACAGGCGTGGGCCATAGCACCCAGCCAGAAGCCTAGATCTTTTTTTTTTTTTTTTTTTTTTTTGAGATGGAATCTCTGCCTCCCAGGTTCAAGTGATTCTCCTGCCTCAGCCTCCCAAGTAGCTGGGACTACAGGCGCCTGCCACCAAGCCCAGCTAATTTTTCTATTTTTAGTAGAGACTGGGTTCCACCATGTTAGCCAGGATGGCCTCAATCTCCTGACCTCATGATCCGCCCGCCTCGGCCTCTGAAAGTGCTGGGATTACAGGCATGAGCCACTGCCCCAGCCAGCCTAGATCTTAAAACCAAAAAAAGTCCCAAAGATCAACTTCTGTCTCCAGAATGTTAAATATCACTATTTGATAGATGAAGCAACTGAAGTTTGTAGAGCAGCTTGCCTGAAGTCCTTCAGCTGACAGCAGGAATAAGGGACAGAGCACAGGACGCTGCTGCATTAACAGGGAACAAAGGCATGGGGCCTCCTCTCTGCCACCTTCCCTTCCCACAGCCCAGGGCTGCCCTAGGCGCTCCTGAGACCTCCTCTCTGATGGGGCTAGAGCTGAGGGAACCTGGGGTTGGTAGCCATCCAGAGACCTAAGGCGTGCCCTGACCCAAACCAGGAGTCACCAAGAGACTGCCTCTCTAGAGAACAGGCGGGGAAGGGAAGTCGCACCAACTCCAAGAGCAGAGTTCAGAGGGCTGAGGAGGGGTGACACGGAAGTACAAATGAGCAAGCAGCAGTTAGGAAGCACAGAAAGAACACACAGGGTGGAGAAGGGAAGGCAAACGTCCTGCTCTGCTGTAGGCTCTGAGGGCAAAGGCAGACCCGGGAGGCCACTCTCCTAGATTCTTCTTCTTGAATCCAAATCATGGAGTCAAACAAAAAACCCCCAAACCATGGGGCACCCGAATCCTTAAACAAAACCCCTATTGCTTGAGGCTACATGAGCCTCTGCTGCCTGCCACTACAGCCTGGGCTGAAAGAGTCACGGTTCACCTGTAGGGCCTGGGAGGCAGCCAGCCTTCAAAGCACGGTTGTTAAAGAGATGAGTTTGAAGAAATGCATCAACACTGTTCCCATACCCTCATTTCCCATGACATCCTAGTAATAACTCTGGATGCCAAGGCTTCCTGGCTTGTCAACTGCCGTCACACACATTTATTGCATTTTATCTTTATAACCACCCTGTGGGAAACCCAAGGCTGATATTAGCCTTGCTTTGCAGATAATTATCATCCCCATTTTACTGCTGAGAAGATTGAGGCTTGGGGAAGTTAACAACTTGCTTAAGGTCATAGGCCAAGAAGGACAGAACCCAGTGTTCTTTCCCCAGAGAACGCCTCTTGCCAACACCCCACACGGCTTCTGATGAATTGCCAGGAAACAATTTTAAATTATCTGAGACAATATTAATAGGACTACATCTTAAACTCTTCCCAAACACATCCAAATGTGTGGACTTTGAGTCACAAATCCTCGGCTGGGCGCAGTGGCTCAAGCCTGTAATCCCAGCACTTTGGGAGGCCGAGGCGGGCGGATCACGAGGTCAGGAGATAGAGACCATCCTGGTTAACACTGTGAAACCCCGTCTGTACTAAAAATAGAAAAAAGTAGCTGGGCGTGGTGGTGGGCACCTGTAGCCCCAGCTACTCGGGAGGCTGAGGCAGGAGAATGGTGCGAACCAGGAGGTGGAGCTTGCAGTGAGCCGAGATCGTGCCACTGCACTCCAGCCTGGGCAACAGAGCAAGACTCCACCTCAAAAAAAAAAAAAAAAGTCACAAATCCTCTGAACGCACAGGCATAATGGGTTGTGGAGCTCAGTCACTTCTTGGACACAAAAAACTTTTGGAAGTTTGGTTAGGTTGGTCATGGGACAAGGCTGGAGAGAGGGTGACAGCAGGACGGTGGCAAGCTATATAGCCCTCTGACCAAGTCCACCTGATGTCTTTTTT
>NC_045450.1:74219267-74259515 GCF_002776525.5 Piliocolobus tephrosceles
GAGTCTCGCTCTGTCGCCCAGGCTGGAGTGCAGTGGTGCAATCTCGGCTCACTGCAAGCTCTGCCTCCCAGGTTCACGCCATTCTCCTGCCTCAGCCTCCCGAATAGCTGGGACTACAGGCGCCGCCACCACGCCCGGCTAATTTTTTTGTATTTTTAGTAGAGACGGGGTTTCACTGTGTTAGCCAGGATGGTCTCGATCTCCTGACCTCGTGATCGGCCCGCCTCGGCCTCCCGAAGTGCTGGGATTAAGCGGGGCAGGGTGGGGAGGGGCGTGGAATCGCGCCCGGCCCACCTGGTGTCTTTCAATCGGGGAAAGAAAAAAATGAGGAGGAAATGGCAAGGTTGGATTCATTGCCAAGGACTGTACAAGCAGCAGCAAAAGGAAAAGCGGTTCAGTTGTGAAAATCAGTGTTAGCCCTGGGTTTAGGGGGAGGCCCTCTCCACAAACCAAAAGAACACCTCCCCAGCCACGAGCACCTCTGCAGAGGCACCCGGCCCACTAGAGGGCTGAGGGCGGATAACCACGATACTGAAAACACTTTCCTGAGCGTTTCGGGGCTGAGGAAGAGGGAGGATGACACGCAGCCCACAGACTTCGCAATCTCGTCTGTAGTGGTGGAGGGAATGCAGGTCCAGAAACCAACCAGAGCGGCCCTGAAATTCTGCCTGAACTTCAGAGCTGTGATCCTGGGCCGGTTACTTCCAATGCTTCTGAATCTGTTTCCTTACGTGTAAAATAGAGGCGTTTGCTGCATAGGGTTGTATCACATGGGTGTTCGACACGGAGCTCGGCACTCGGTGACGTTGGCTGTCGTTCCCAGCATTCATTGTTATGAATTTGGGGAATACAGAAAAGCATAAAAATAAATCGGTCACCCTCACCCTACCTCTGTAACAGACGGTCTAGTCTTTGCTTTTCCTACTCAACGAGCTTTCCAGTTCTTGGCGTCAGCTCTAGACCTAAGGCGGACGGAGGAAGGGGTGGGGGTGGCGGAGGGGCCCACGAGGGACCCTGCCCGGGCCCGGCGTGCAGACCCCGAAGAGAACAGCGCCTCTTCCCGGCTTCCCACAATGGGCTCGCGCAGCGCCCGGGGCAGGACCGAGGCTAGAAGCGCCTCCGAGGTGAGTCAGTCCGAGGGGACAGGACGGGACGGCGCGCTCCTAAGTCAGCGCTCTGCAGACGTCTGCCAGGCCGCGCCGCGCGCTCCCCGCCTCACGACCTTCCTCCTCCCGGGCTGCCCTTCCTGCGGCGGCTGCACCTCCAGTCCTCGTCCTCGGGAGGCTCAAGACGCAGGAAAACCGCCCCCTTCCTGTGCTCCTCAGCCCCGAAGGGGCCCTCCCGACCCGAGTCCCCCCGCGCCGCCCTCCTCAGCGCGGGCCTCTCCTCGCAGGCGGGATTCCGGCCCGCGCCGTCCGCCCTCGCCTGTCACCGAGCCCTGCGGGTGACGGAGGCTGCCCGGGCGGGAGGCCCCTCGGCCCCTCGGCGCGGGCGGAGCGCGACCACGCAGCCACGACCCGGCCGGTTATTCACCCGCCAGGCCCTGGAAATACAAGGCTGGCGTCCAAAAAAAAGCCAGGGCACCCGCGGCCTCCTCGCAGACGCGCGCCCCCGTACCGGGGCCTCAGGCAGCCGCAAGGGAGGCGGGCTCGGGCTCGGGGGTGCGGCAGGAGGCGCCCGGGCGCGGCGGGGCGGAACCGGGGGGACCGCGCAGGCGCCTAGTCAGGCCCCGCCCACCCCCGCCGCGCAGGCGCCCCGTGGCGCCCCGCGGACCGCGCAGGCGTGGCTTTCAGGCCAACATGGCCGTGCTGCTGCTGCTCCGCGCCCTCCGCCGGGGTCCAGGCCCGGGTCCTGGGCGGCTGTGGGGCCCAGGCACGGGCTGGAGTCCAGGGTTCCCCGCCGGGTCCTGGAGGGGGCGGCCGTACTTGGCCAGCAGGCCTCCGGGGGACCTCGCCGAGGCTGGAGGCCGAGCCCTGCAGGTAAATCCCCGCGGCGTCCGGGCCCCACCTCCCGCCCCGCTCTGCTCTGTATCGCCGCGCCCGGCGGGGCGGGTCGGAGGCCTCCTGGCCCCTGCGGTGTGGGAGCCTACGCCTGTGGGCCCGCGGATCCTCCAGCTGCGGACCTCGGCGCGGAGCGACTGTTGGGGCCCGGGCGCGTGGGCGCTGGGCGGGCCGGGAAGAGGCGGGTCTGGGATCCGCGCAGTCCTCGGCGTGCGGTTTCCCAACCCTTCCGTTTTGTGTGGATGTTCTCGACCTGTCTCCCTGTGGCGTTTTAAAGTGGAATCCTGTAACGGTTTCCGGCGGAGCGGTAATTTACAGTCCGCGCCTGTGGATCGATTCCATCACCAGGAACTCCAGCGCCTTCCAGTTAGGGTGGTCACTGCCGAGTTGGGGGCCCAGAACGTTTCTGTGTGCGCAAAATACCCTGTGGCTGCATGTTGCTGTTGTAATGTAGTTTGGCACGTTATTGATAGAAAATCATCGAGCACCGCCTGTGGAGAAGTCTTGTTTCAGGTTCTGCTAAGGATGGGATAGCATCTCCTCCCGAAAACCAGACCCTGTGTCCTTGAGCTTTTGGGCCGAAGTTTTTTTCTCTTAGCCCTCCCGTAGGAGCTTAGCCCACACTTTAGGTTGTTGTTGATTAGGTTATTTTTGAGACAGACAGCACGATCTGTCTCTAGGCTGGAGTGCAGTGGTGCGATCTTGACTCCCTGCAGCCTCCGCCTCCTGCATCAGTTCTCCTGCCTTAGCCGCCAGAGTAGCTGGCATTACAGGTGCGCGCCACCACACCCAGCTAATTTTTGTATTTTTAGTAGAGACAGGATTTCACCATGTTGACCAGGATGGTCTCGATCTCTTCACCTTGTGATCCGCCCGCCTCGGCCTCACAAAGTGCTGAGATTACAGGGCGTGAGCCACCGTGCCTGGCCATAAAACACATCTAAATGGGAAAATGTTTATCTTGAAAGGAGAACGCTGAAAGTATATACTTGTTAACTGGTTTAGTGCCTGGAAATGTTCTACAAAGAGCCACTCTCTGGTGACAGCAGGAGTCCTGGGTCTGGGCAGCCACTGTGGGCCTTTCCCCTGCAGAAGCTTCAGGCCAGTGCAGTTGTGTGTTTCGTTTTCGTTTTCTTTCTTTCGTGTTTTTTTTTTTTTTTTTTTGGAGACAGAGTCTCGCTGTGTCGCCCAGGCTGGAGTGCAGTGGCCTGGTCATGGCTCCCTGAAGCCTCTGCCTCCTGGGCCCAAGTGATCCTCCCACCTCAGCCTCCCAAAGTGCTGGGATTACAGACATGAGCCACCGAGCCTGGCCACTATCGTGATTTTTTGTTTGTTTATTTGTTTGTAATTTGAGACAGAGTCTCCCTTTGTCGCCCAGGCTGGAGTGCAGTGGCCCTATCGCGGGCTCATGCAGCCTCCGCCTCCCGGGTTCACGTGATTCTCCTGCCTCAGCTTCCTGAGTAGCTGAGATTCCCGGCGTGCACCACCACGCCCAGCTAATTTTTGTATGTTTACTAGAGATAGAGATTCACCATGTTGGCCAGGCTGGTCTCGAACTCCTGACCTCAGGTGATCCACCTACCTCGGCTTCCCACAGTGCTGGGATTACAGACGTGAGCCACCACGCCTGGCCAATTACTGTGTTTTAACCTGTTTACTTGCTTTTGACATTTTGATGTTACCTAAAGGTTTGAAATATTGCTCAGACTATGATTTCATATTTCAGGGCAATGTAGATACTACAAATATCTATTTGAACTTTGAAAACCGATGTTTAGTCTGCATTGCTTTGGTACTCTCTAATGTTAGTGTGACGTCCAGTGTTGGGTTTTTTTTCAGAGCTTGCAGTTGAGACTGCTCACCTCTACGTTTGAAGGGATCAACGGATTGTTGTTGAAACAACATTTAGTTCAGAATCCAATCAGACTCTGGCAACTTTTCGGTATGTATCTGTTGAAAGAAGCATCTGAGCATGACAGTGGACGCCTATAGCCTCGGCTGCTCGGGAGGCTGAGGCTGGAGTGTCACTTGAGCCCAGGAGTTCAAGGCTGAGGCTGCCGCTGCACTCCAGCCTGGGTGACTGAGTGAGATGAACCGAGATCGTGCCACTGCACTCCAGGTTGGGTGACGGAGTGAGACTCTGTTTCTAAACAAAAAAATACAGAAGCGACAAGGCAGAGATTGTTTTCTTTTTTTTAATTATTTTATTTTAGAGGCGGAATCTCGCCTTGTTGCACAGGTTGGAGTGCAGTGGTGTGATCAGAGCTCACTACAGCCTAGAACTCCTGGGCTCGAATGGTCTTCCCCGCTTTGCTTCTGGAGTAGCAAGCACTGCAGGCGTGTACCATCACACTCGGCTAATTATCTTTTGTAGAGATGAGGTCTCACTTTGTTGTCCAGGCCCAAAGGGGCCTCTTTACTCCCTTAACCTGCAGTTGTAGAGCCTTGACCTCTAGGGCTCGAGTGATCCTCCCACCTCAGCCTTCTGTAGAGCCAGGACTCCAGGCACACACCACAGCGCCTAGCTAATTTTTGGGGGTATCTTTTTTGTAGAGATGGGAGTTCGCCACGTTTCCCAGGCTGGTCTTGAACTCCTGGACTCAAGCGGTCAGCCTTCCTTGGCCTCCTGAAGTGTTGAGATTACAGGCGTAAGCCACCGCACCTGGCCAAGTTGTCCTTTTTTAAAAAAAATTCTGCTGTATTCTAGTAACTGGGCTGCTTGGAAAAGGTTTTTCATGTTATCTAGTCAGCTGCAAGAATGTTTACTAAGGCTTTACAAAGTGACTTCAGATGTTTTATATCCACACAATCACTAAAAATACCCTGCAAATAATTTGCTCTTCAATAAATCGTTTAATGAAACTTTGTGACATTCTTTGGTCTCTCTTGACTTTAGGTTAAAGAACCTGAAGGATCGACACCTCTCACCTTTATTTCTCGCTCCCCTTTATGGGGTTGGAGCAGGGAAAAAGTAAAATATTTCTACTCCTGACATTAAACAGCCTTGTGCCAACACATGGGTAGGGAGAGTGCTGTGCCCATTGACTGGCTGTGTGTCAGCAACCTGCCCATCTGCTGTCAGTGTTTAATGTCAGCCCATGGGTGCCCGTGGCTGTAAACAGGAAGCACATGCTTCAGCCCTCTCAACACCTGAGGTTACATGCAAGTGGCAACCAGGGTCATTTCATTGGTGAAGCTGTTCATGTCTTTGTGAAGAAAGTTCCATTTTAGGTCATGGTTGTGAAACTCTTTCCCTATTTTTATTATTCTTTGAGACAGGGTCTTGCCCTGTTGCCCAGGCACAGTCTCTACTCACTGCAGCCTCAACCTCCTGGGCCAAGGTGCTCCTCCCACCTCAGCCTCCTGAGTAGCTGGGAGGTCAGGCATGTGTCACTATGTACAGCTACATTTGTTGTTGTTGTTTTTTAAGAGACGAGATTTTGCCCATGTTGCCCTGGCTGGTCTTGAATTCCTGGGCTCAAGCCATCTTCCTCCATTGGCCTCCCAAAGTGCTGGGATTACAGGAGTGAGCCCCTGCACCTGGCCTCCCCTATTTGTAAACGCTGATTTGTTCAGATTTTGGGCGAGGAGTGTCGTACCAGCCCCTCTTGGTCATGGCTGGGCTGCTGCTGTTGCCACCTCTCTGGAAGCCACTTGTGAGTCAGAGTCTTGCTCTGTAACCCAGGCTGGAGTGCAGTGGTGCGATCTGAGCTCACTGCAGCCTCTGCCTCCCAGGTTCAAGCAGTTCTGCCTCAGCCTCCCCAATAGCTGGAATTACAGGCACCTGCCAGCACGTCTGGCTAATTTTTGTATTTTTAGTAGAGACAGGGTTTCACCCTCTTGGCAAGGCTGGTCTTGAACTCCTGACCTCATGATCCACCTGCCTCGGCCTCCCAAAGTGCTGGGATGACAGGCATGAGCTCCTGCGCCTGTTTTAAGTTATTTTAAAGCAACTTCATCTATTAAAGGGACTCGTGATATTTTCCCAAATTTGTGTTCATAACTACTTTTTGTTCCCTCCCATTAGCAATTTAAATAGCAAAGATATTCATCTTCATAAGTTAAAATAGTTTATTATTCTGTAATTAGGAAATACTGGACTAAGTAATATGGGAAATACTTTATTTCAGATTTATAAATCTTACGGATGTAAGTAGGTTTTTCAGATGGTTTCTGTTTTGCGTTGTTTATTTAGGAGTACACTGCTCTCCTGTGTGCCTCCCCTGCGGTTGCAAACATCAGTTGTTTTTTTTTTTTTTTTTTTTGAGGCGGAGTCTTGCTCTGTCGCCTGGACTGGAGTGCAGTGGCCGGATCTCAGCTCACTGCAAGCTCCGCCTCCCGGGTTTCCGCTATTCTCCTGCCTCAGCCTCCCGAGTAGCTGAGACTACAGGCGCCCGCCACCTCGCCCAGTTAGTTTTTATATTTTTAGTAGAGACGGGGTTTCACCGTGTTAGCCAGGATGGTCTTGATCTCCTGACCTCGTGATCCGCCCGTCTCAGCCTCCCAAAGTGCTGGAATTACAGGCTTGAGCCACCGCGCCCGGCGCAAACATCAATTGTTAAATCCTTTCTCTGTTTCTTATAGGTGGTACTTTCTATTTTAACACCTCAAGGATGAAGCAGAAGAATAAGGAGAAGGATAAGTCGAAGGGGAAGGCTCCTGAAGAGGACGAAGGTACATTCATCTAATGTTCTTCAGTCAGTGACTCCCTCTGGCTGTCTTCATGTCTCTGTTCTCCTCTGAGCAAGGTGAAACCAGTCTGGAAAGTGGGGAGATGGGCCGGGTGCAGCGGCTCACACCTGTAATTGAAACACTTTGGGAGGCCCAGGTGGAAGGATCACTTGAGTCCTGTGCCACACAGCGAGACCCTGTCTCACTAAAAATTAAAATAAAAGGTTGGGTGCAGTGACTCACACCTGTAATCCCAACACTTTGGGAGGCTGAGGCAGGCGGATCACCTGCAGCCTGGCCAACATGGCGAAACCCCATTTCTACTAAGAATACAAAATTAGCCGGGCGTGATAGCACACGCCTGTAATCCCAGCTACTCAGGAGGCTGAGGCAGAATTGCTTGAACCCAGGAGGTGGAGGTTGCTGTGAGCCGAGATCACACCACTGCACTCCAGCCTGAGCAACAAGAGCAAAACTCCGTTTCAAAAAACAAAGAAAATTTAAATTTAAAAAGACCCTATCTACACAAAAAGAAAAAAAAATAATTGGTCAGACATGGTGGTGTGTGCACTTGTAGTCATAGCTACTCAGGAGGTAGGAGGATCGCTTGAGCCCAGAAGTTGGAGGCTCAGCTTCAGATTCACAGCCCCAAGGGGCATCAGGGTGGAAGTCAGCTTCAGGAATGCTTTGCTTTTGGATCCTTGAGGCCTCTGGCTAGAAATCAGCGTTGGCAGATGGACACCCTGCACAGCAGAGCTCATCATTCTAGAAAGACACCTGACCTTTGAAGGAGAGTGAGGAACTGTCATACAGACGTTTTTTTTCCCATGTTGCTTTACAGGAAAGCTTTCAGGATGTGGAAATGATAGTTCGGCTACTGGATGATGGGGTGATTATTGTGAATTCGAGTTTAGCAGGAGTTTGTTTCAGGAGTGACAACCTGGTTAGTTGATTTTGGGTGAGACGCTGCATTTGCCAAGGCCAGGGACAGCTTTACTCTGTGCGAGAGGAGCTCTGACTCTCCCTGCTGGGCTCTTGAGGGGAGGTCATAACTGTGGGAAGGGACACCAGTGTTCTCAGGTGGATTCAGTTTAGGTGTTTCTGGCTTTAGGCTCATCTTCAGCAACCTGTTGGTTTTACAGTAAGCGTCAGTGCCTACAGCCACTCAGAACTGTCTTTTAAAAGACTTCTGAATCTTCATACGAAACTGTTTTGAATTGATTTCAGGGCTCTTCCCCTGTATTCTTCAGCATTTCAATAAAGTGTGTCCTTTGACTTTTTTTTTTTTTTTTTTTTTTTGCCAGAGTCTCACTCTGTTGGCCAGGCTAGAGTGCAATGGTACAATCTTGACTGAATGCAGCCTCCGCCTCCTGGGTTCAAGCAATTCTCCTGCCTCGGCCTCCCAAGTAGCTGGGCTTACAGGTGCCTGCCACCATGCCCAGCTAATTTTTTGTTTCTTTGTTTTTGAGACAGAGTCTCGCTCTGTCACCCAGGATGGAGTGCAGTGGCTCAGTCTCTGCCACCACACCCTGTTAATTTTTTGTATTTTTAGTAGAGATGGGGTTTCACCGTGTTAATCAGGATGGTCTTGATCTCCCGACCTCCTGATCCGCCCACCTCAGCCTCCCAAAGTGCTGGGATTACAGACATGAGCCACCACGCGCAGCCTGATTGTCTTTTTTTCTGAGACGGAGTTTCACTCTTACTGCCCAAGCTGAAGTGCAATGGCACAATCTCGGCTCACTGGAAACTCCGACTCCCGGGTTCAAGCAATTCTTCTGCCTCAGCCTCCTGAGTAGCTGGGACTACAGGCGCCCACAACCATGCCTGGCTAATTTTTTGTATTTTTAGTAGAGACAGGGTTTCACCATGTTACCCAGGATGGTCTCGATCTCCTGACCTCGTGATCTGCCTGCCTCGGCCTCCCAAAGTGCTGAGATGACAGCCGTGAGCCACCTTGCCTGGCCAAGCTATTGTCTTAGGTTTATTCTGTTTTGGGTTGAACTGTGGTTTGCTTTGAGAAAATAATGTCTGCTAAATTTGCATTAGAGGATAATTGTTTACTGAGCCAAATAAACTTTCTTGTGAGAACCTATTCTGGGTTTCCCCTGGGCCTTCTGCTGTGGTTGTGGGGGGAGTTGGTTTGTGTGGGTTTTCAGGACTGTTGACTACATCAGATACACACAGCACATCAGACATGCACAGTCCTGGCCCTTGGACAGGCCTTCAGCATGGTCGGATGCTGAACCAGCATGGTCGGATGCTGAACTGCATCGGGTCTGTTCACGTGAAGATTCTTTTGCCACCTCCTTAAATGAAAGAACCATACTGAATGTGGCTTAGAAACAGCTTTGCCAGCTGTGCAGAATAATTGTAAGTAGTGGTTGCCCAAAAAGTAGAAAAGTAGTTGCTTGGAATACCACTCACTGATAATGCGGGTTAATCTGGAAGGAATTATGCTGAGTGAAAAAAGGCAGACCTGGAAGATCACATTCCGTATGGTTTTCAGTTTTTTGTAGAGCATTTTCTAAAGACAAAAATTAAAGAGATGGAACGCAGATTTGTGGTTGCTAGGAGCTAAGGATGGGGAGGGAGACAGCCCAAGGGAGCCTGTGGTTGGACTGTGGCCTGCCTGGGCTGTGGCGAGCACATAAGCATGCACACTGCGCATGTCACTGGACGACCCCAGGGAGCTTGGCGGACTGTCCTGGTGGGAGAGCCCAGCTGTGATGCTGTTCATAGTTTTGCAAGATGGAACCACTGGGAGCAGGTGGACAAGGTACTGCTCCGTGTCATTTCTTTCTTATTTCTTTCTTTCTTTTTTTTTTTTTTGAGACAGGGTCTCCCTCTGTCACCCAGGCTGGAGTGCAGTGGCTCAATCTCTGCTCACTGCAACCTCCACCTCCTGGGTTCAAGCAATTCTCCTGCCTCAGCCTCCTGAATAGCTGGGATTACAGGCACGCGCCACCACACTCAGCTAATTTTGTTTGCTTTTAGTAGAGACGGGGTTTCACCATGTTGGCCAGGCTGCTCTCGAACTCCTGACCTTGTGATCTGCCCGCCTCGGCCCTCCCAAAGTGCTGGGATTACAGGCGTGAGCCACTGTGCCCAGCCTGCTCTGTACCATTTCTTACAAGTACATGAGAAACTGGCGGGGCGTCGCGGCTCAAAACTTTAATAGAAAAAACCGTGGTTGCTAACATGTTTTGTTTTCTTTTTTTGAGACGGAGTTTCGCTCTTGTTGCCCAGACTGGAGTGCAATGGCGTGATCTTGGCTCACCACAATGTCTGCTTCCTGGGTTCAAGCGATTCTCCTGCGTCAGCCTCCCGAGTAGCTGGGATTACAGGCATGCGTCACCAAACCTGGCTGATTTTTTTTGTATTTTTAGTAAAGATGGAGTTTCTCCATGTTGGTCAGGCTGGTCTTGGACTCCTGACCTCAGGTGATCCGCCCGCCTCAGCCTCCCAAAGTGCTGGGATTATAGGCGTGAGCCACCGCGCCCGGCAGCAGTTCCTAACATTTTCACAGAACTGCTTGTGGAAAACGCCCCCTTTTCTGTGAAGTGTAAATACCTCAAGGTGGAGCCCCTGCCCCGGAGGCCTCTCGTCTATCAGGGTCAGGTGTGGCACTTGGGGCTGTTGCCTTCAGGGGTGGTTTCGGAGTGGGATAAGCCTGGTGTGGTCCCTGTGGCTGCTTCCCTGCTTCCTTGAGACTCAGTGGTATCGGCCATTTTTTTTTTTTTTTTTTTGGACGCAGAGTCTTGCTCTGTCACCCAGGCTGGAGTGCAGTGGCACGATCTCGGCTCACTGCAAGCTCCGCCTCTTGGGTTCACGCCCTTCTCCTGCCTCAGCCTCCCGAGTAGCTGGGACTACACGTGCCCGCCACCATGCCTGGCTAATTTTTTTTGTATTTTTAGTAGAGACAGGGTTTCACCGTGTTAGCCAGGATGGTCTCGATCTCCTGACCTCATGCTCCGCCCGCCTCAGCCTCCCAAAGTGCTGGGATTGCAGGTGTGAGCCACCGCGCCTGGCTGTCAGCTGTTTGTTTTTAGATGACTGATTGAGGTGAGTCATGTGATCATAATATCTAATTGTCAACAATTGACTTTTTTTTTCCTCGAAGAAGGATTTTGGCAACAAAACTTGCCAGTGGTCCTGAAGGCTGCCGTCCACGAGATGTGCATATGAGGCTCAGGAGGCATGTGCGTTTCTTGAGCGCCGTGGCGGTGGCACTGCCTCAGGAACACAGGCAGCCGGTGCTGAGGTCACACCCCCCGTTCTCTGTGAGCTGGCGGCTCATCTGAGCATCCTGAATAACCACCCGGGAAGCACGCAGGAGGAAGGTGCCTGCAGTGCTGGCTGCGCAGGCACAAATGGCCACAACACTGGAGGCGTGGCAACAAGAGGCGCGTCAGGCAGCTCAGTGGAAGGGACGTGCTGGAGGTTTGGGCTAGACAAAAGTTGAGGACTTCATGGGAAGGAGTTGGGGGTCTTCCAGGCAGAGGAAGTGCCTTTATGCCTAGAGTGCTTTTGTTTGTTTGTTTTGAGATGGAGTTTTGCTCTTTGTTGCCCAGGCTGGAGCAAAGTGGCACAATCTCAGCTCACTGCAACCTCCACCCACCAGGTTTAAGCGATTCTCCTGCCTCAGCCTCCCTAGTAGCTGGGCTTGCAGTTGTGTGCCACCACGCCTGGCTAATTTTTGTAGTTTTAGTAGAGATGGGGTCTCACCATGTTGGCCAGGCTGGTGTTGAACTCCTGACCTCAGGTGATCCACCCACCTCAGCCTCCCAAAGTACTGGGATGACAGCCCCAGCTAAGTTGTTTTCCTTTGTTTGTTTGTTTCCCTGTAGAGATGGGTTTTCACCATGTTGCCCTGCTGGTTTCTAACTCCTGGACTCAAGTGATCCACCTGTCTCAACTCCCACAGTGCTGGGATGACAGGTATGAGCCACTGCGCCTGGCCCAAATTTCTTAAGGTTCATTTCCTTAAAGTTTCAGAAGTAGGATTTTTGAATTAAAGAAGCTAAATATTATGTACGGCACTTGATACATCCTGCCAGGCAGTTATCAGACAGGGTTTTGCTGGTTTACACCACCCCAGTACGGGAGCAGGGCCTGTTTGCGGACCCTCCTTGGCCTGGCTCTCGAGGCATCCGCCTGCGTGTGCTCATGGAGCGTGTGGATTTTCCCTGCGTTGCCTTCACTTGTGGCTGGAAGAAGGTTCTCTGTGCTCCTGTGTTCTGGGTGTTCTGTTGGCCTCCTTCCTGCCACTGAGGAGGCCACGGAGGCCAGAGAGGACTCGCTGAACAGCGAAACGATTGGAACCTAAGGAGCTTCAGAAAAAGGTGTCATGATGGGGCTAGGCTCTCCTGAGGGCTGTGTGGCCTCAGAGTCTTGTTGAGCAGATCCTGCTCCCTGATGCAGCGGGACTAAGAGCCAGCCTGTGTCACACACCTGTGGATTAACATGCCTGGCTGACCCTCGCTGGAGAAGGGCTACATGTTTGTGATGAAAGCAGAAGTGTTGGCCGGGCGCGGTGGCTCAAGCCTGTAATCGCAGCACTTTGGGAGGCCGAGACGGGAGGATCATGAGGTCAGGAGATCGTGACCATCCTGGCTAACACGGTGAAACCCCGTCTCTACTAAAAGTACAAAAAATTAGCCGGGCGTGGTGGAGGGCGCCTGTAGTCCCAGCTACTGGGGAGGCTGAGGCAGGAGAATGGTGGGGGGTGGAGCTTACAGTGAGCCGAGATCCGGCCACTGCACTCCAGCCTGGGTGACAGTGAGACTCCGTCTCAAAAATAATAATAATAATAATAGGCCGGGTGTGGTGGCTCATGTCTGTAATCCCAGCACTTTGGGAGGACGAGGAGGGTGGATCACGAGGTCAGGAGTTTGAGACCATCCTGACTAACATGGTGAAACCCCATCTCTGCTAAAATAATACAAAAAAATTAACCAGGCGTGGTGGCGGGCGCCTATAGTCCCAGCTACTCGAGAGGCTGAGGCAGGAGAATGGCGTGAACCCGGGAGGTGGAGCTTGCAGTGAGCTGAAATCACACCACTGCACTCCAGCCTGGGTGACAGAGCAAGACTCTGTCTCAAAAAATAATAATAATAATAGTAATAAAATACAGACCGGGCGTGGTGGCTCATGCTTGTAATCCCAGCACTTGGGGAGGCCGAGGCAGGTGGATCATGACATCAGGAGATTGAGACCACGGTGAAACCCCGTCTCTACTAAAAATACAAAAATTAGCCGGGCTTGGTGGCAGGTGCCTGTAGTTCCAGCTACTCAGGAGGCTGAGGCAGGAGAATGACGTGAACCTGGGAGGCAGAGTTTGCAGTGAGCTGAGGTCAGGATCGCGCCACTGCACTCCAGCCTGGGCTACAGAGAGAGACTGTCTCAAAAAAAAACAAAAAATAGTAATAAAATACAAAATTTGCTCTCTGAAATAAGCAGTGGGCTTTATGTAATTGCCTTTGTGAATAGGAGATTGAGGTATTAGATGCACAATTAGAATCGATTGTAACAAGACACAGTGATATCTAAAATATACCTTCATAGCCGGGCGCGGTGGCTCAAGCCTGTAATCCCAGCACTTTGGGAGGCCGAGACGGGCAGATCACGAGGTCAGGAGATCGAGACCATCCTGGCTGACACGGTGAAATCCCGTCTCTACTAAAAAATACAAAAAGCTAGCTGGGCAAGGTGGCGGCGCCTGTAGTCCCAGCTACTCAGGAGGCTGAGGCAGGAGAATAGCGTGAACCCAGGAGGCGGAGGTTGCAGTGAGCTGAGATCCGGCCACTGCACTCCAGCCTGGGCGGCAGAGCGAGACTCCATCTCAAAAATATATATATATATATATATGTGGTATATATACCTTCATATTTTCAAAGCAATTATTTTGCCAAACCTTTTCAGTAGGTTACATTTTGTGTTTTTAAGCTGATTGAAAAATTGTTTGAATTCATCTACAATGATGGTTGGAAAGGAAGGTGGTACATGGGACGTGCCCAGGCCTGGCTTTGATGCCGGCATGAAGTCCCTGGACACCGGGAGGAACAGAACTGTGAGTGAGTCTCAAGCACACGTCAACCTCTTGTCCCCGCTGCTGGGTCCGTGGCACGGGGTCCGCAGGCACAGGTGTTCTGGAGATGGCGTCGTCCCCGCTGCTGGGTCCGTGGCACGGGGTCCGCAGGCACAGGTGTTCTGGAGATGGCGTTGTCCCCGCTGCTGGGTCCGTGGCACAGGGTCCGCAGGCACAGGTGTTCTGGAGATGCCATCATTCCCTCTGCTGGATCCATACCTCCGCAGGTGCAGATACTTTGGAGATGGTGAGACCAAGTGGGCTTCCCGTCTGAGGGTTTGGCCCTCGGACTTGCCTTTGTGTCCTTGTCCCAGCCCTGCCTGTCTGGGTCTCGGCTCTTGCTCTGAGCAGATGTATGTAATGAGGTCGAGTTCCTTGTGCACAGACAGCTAGGAGTACTGGTAACCAGTTGAAGCTTTGGTTTGAGAGATTTGGACCCGTCTTGGGGGAGCTCCCCATGGAGAGGTTTGCCGTAGACACCAGCTGTGCACAGGTCTGTCGCTGGCCTCGCCAGGCAGCCCTCCTGCTCCTGGTGTAAAGCAGAGGTGCCGTCCATGGGTGAGTGAGATCCTGTAGGAAAGCACTGTAGACAAAGCACGTCACCCATACCCTCCCCAGAGCTGGAGGAGAGACTTACCTGCCTAGGGGGTTTGAAGGAAGACCAGCTTGGCCTGGGGTGGTCACTGTTGGGAGCCCGCCTGGCTGCAGGACTGCTTCCCATCTGGGCCCTGGGCTGCAGGAAGTGACCCCTGCAGGCACGTTGCCTGGTGGCCATCCTGGCTGTCCTTTTCCCCACCATGCCCTCCTCAGAGGCATCTCCCTGGCTTCCCTGCCTGGCGCTGTTTTCACGCCTCCTTGCAGGCCGCCAGGAAGGGTGAGTGAGCGCCCGCTGCTCCAGATCTCCTCTGCGTTGGCCCCAGGCTGGACTTGAGTCGGTCTCCTGCTGTCTGCGGTGTGCACCTGTCCACCTCCCCTCGAGGTATCCCAGTGTCTCGAAAACGGGCCGAGTGTCTTTTCCATCCTCTGAGAGCTGAGCATGCTGCTGCCTTGTCTTCAGTAGGGTGTTAATAACTGAGGAAGGTGATGTGGAAGAATTTACCTGATACTTCTTGCAAAGAGTTGGTCTCTGGGAAAATTCTAGAGCCAAGTGGTCTGGAGTATATGCCTTTAGACTGAATAGTGTATCTGATGATATTTTTAAGTTCTATTTTCAGTCTGAGCGTGGTGGCTCACGCCTGTAGTCCCAGCTCTTTGGGAGGCCAAGGTGGGCGGATCCTCTGAGGTCAGGAGTTCGAGACCAGCCTGGCCAACATGATGAAACCCCGTCTCTACTAAAAATACAGAAATTAGCCAGACGTGGTGGCGGGCGCCTGTCATCCCAGCTACTCGGGAGGCTGAGGCAGGAGAATTGCTTGAACCTGGGAGGTGGAGGTTACAGTGAGCCGAGATCGTGCCATGTACTCCAGCCTGGGTGACAAGAGTGAAACTCCATCTCAAAACACAAACAAACAAAAACAAAGTTCTATTTTCAGATGTTGTGATAAATAACCTACAGCTTTCTGTTAAATGTTACTCATTCTGATGAGTGAAAAGTTCAGAATGATTGTTGGTAGGGTGTCTTCCCAACTGAAGACCGTTTCCAAGGGTCTTCAGTGGGATTGAGAAGGTATTATTTCTTGAGGCAGGTTGTGGTAAAAGGTATTTGTTTTAATTGTTTCTAATAATTTATGTATATGTTTTGATATTTAGTATTTGATCAGACTCCAAGCGACTGGATTCATGGCCATTGTGAGCATGCACTTTGCAGCGGGAGAGCTCGCTGCGTCTGTGATGGCTCAGATGGCCTGGGACGGTCGTTTGTTTTTTGAGACACGGTCTTGCTCTGTCACCCAGGCTGGAGTGCAATGGCGCAATCATGGCTCACTGCAACTTCGACCTCCCGCCTCAGCCTCCCGAGTAGCTGGGACCACAGGCGTGCACCGTTGGGCCCGGCTCTGAGTGTTTGGATTTAGAAATGGTTTCCTCTTGTCTCAGGCGAGAACCACTCCGGCTCCTCGCTGAAGTGACCTCAGCGAATGAAGTGTTGGTGACCTCGAACAGCACACCATTAGTCTTTGTCTCGGATAACTTCGGGGAAAAATTGGCAAAAGTACAGGATCTTTCGTGCAGGACGCTGCCCCTCCCAGTCCAGTTGAACTTTCCCAAAGAAGCTGTGGATGTCACCCATGTCTGATGCTTACATGTGTGTTTCTCCCCTTTGCTTCTCTGCCGGCTCAGAGGATAGGAGACGTCGTGAGCGGGATGACCAGATGTACCGAGAGCGGCTGCGCACCTTGCTGGTCATCGCAGTTGTCATGAGCCTCCTGAATGCTCTCAGCACCAGTGGAGGCAGCATTTCCTGGAACGACTTTGTCCACGAGATGCTGGCCAAGGGTGAGGTGCAGCGTGTCCAGGTGGTGCCTGAGAGCGACATGGTGGAAGTCTACCTGCACCCTGGAGCCGTGGTGTTTGGGCGGCCTGTGAGTGAGGGTGTGGGCAGCCTGTGAGGGTGTAGGCGCCGGTGAGTGAGGGTGTAGGTGCCTGTGAGTGAGGGTATGGGCGGCCTGTGAGTGAGGGTGTAGGTGCCTGTGAGGATGTGGGTGCCTGTGAGGGTGTAGGCACCTCTGAGTGAGGGTATAGGTGCCTGTGAGGGTGTGGGTGCCTGTGAGTGATGGTGTGGGCGCCTGTGAGGATATGGGTGGCCTGTGAGTGAGGGTGTAGGTGCCTGTGAGTGAGGGTGTGGACACGGCCGTTGCCATCTTTTTGGATACCTGCAGTTGAGGGCATACAGCCTTCTCATGCTGGGCCCTCAGCCCATTGATTTGCAATTATTTGGTTGTCTTTGTCTTTTTTTCACTTTAGTTTGTTTGTTTGTTTGTTTGAGACGATCTCGCTCTGTTGCCTAGGCTGAAGTGCAATGATGTGATCTCCACTCACTGCAACATCTGCCTCCCGAGTTCAAGTGATTCCCCTGCCTTAGCGTCTCCGATAGCTGGGATTACAGGCGTGCACCACCACACCTGGCTAATTTTTGTATTTTTAGTAGAGATGGGGTTTCTCCATGTAGGGCCAGGCTGGTCTCGAACTCCTGACCTCAGGTGATCTGCCAACCTTGACCTCCCAAAGTGCTGGGATTACAGGCGTGAGCCATCATGCCCAGCCAGATCTGGTAACTTTAGATTCCAAGAGTGTGTCAGAATCTGTGCTTGGAGCATTTTCACCCTGGACAGTGTGTGGACCAGTGATTAGGAAAGTGGTCTAGGGTTGGTGTGGCCCAGCCGAGGGTCTGGAAATGACCGTGGCCTCCACCAGAGCTTCTGCCCCTTTGCTGGGTTACTCAGGACTCAGAATTTCCTTCTCTTTTCTTTTCTTTCTTTTTTTTCTTTTGAGACAGAGTCTCCCTCTGTTGCCCAGGCTGAGATGCAGTGGTGTGTGATGTAGGCTCACTGCAGCCTTGACCTCCTGGGCTCGGGTGATCCTCCCACCTCAGCCTACCCTGTAGCTGGTATCGTAGGCGTGGACCACCACACCTGGCTAATTTTTTTTTTTTTGAGACGGAGTCTCGCTCTATCTCCCAGGCTGGAGTGCAGTGGCCGGATCTCAGCTCACTGCAAGCTCCGCCTCCCGGGTTCACGCCATTCTCCTGCCTCAGCCTCCCGAGTAGCTGGGACTACAGGCGCCCGCCACCACGCCCAGCTAATTTTTTGTATTTTTAGTAGAGACGGGGTTTCACTGTGGTCTTCATCTCCTGACCATGTGATCCGCCCGTCTCGGCCTCCCAAAGTGCTGGGATTACAGGCGTGACCCACCACCCCCGGCCTCACCTGGCTAATTTTTAAATTTTTTGGTTTTTTTGGAGAGGTGAGGTCTTCCTATATTGCCCAGGCTGGTCTTGAACTCCTGGCCTCAAGCGATCCTCACACCTTGACCTTCCAAAGTGCCTGATCACAGGCGTCAGCCACCATGCCCGGCCCTGTCTTGCTAGTTTTAAGAACAGGAAACCCTGGTTTTAAACACGCCATAGCTAAGTGCAGAGGGTGGTGCTCATTCAGGTAAATCCTCTGATGGAGGCCTGATTATTTCAGCCTGGGAGGTTATTTTAATCTACAACACTATGCTCAGTTCTAGACGAGTCACCTGATAAAACAGCTGCCTTCAAGAGAAAATGCTCAGAATTCTGTCTTAGCAGTTTGAGGTGTGAGTGAGGGAGCAACAGGTGCCACCTCCACCCCTTATCCCTGTCCTCTGCTGGAGTCTCCAGTTAACCTCAAGGAGAGTCCTGCAAGTCCGTCTTTGTCCTCCCTTTGGGCTGTTGCTGTCCAGTCATGCTGAAATCTGAGCTAAACATGCAGAGTTTACTTAGGAAAACACTGCATTTGGAGAATCATGTGCTGGGGAGACGGACCTGTTGGTATCCTGGTGTGAGGGATGAACAGTCTCAGGTTTTGTGGTTAAACACGAACCCTCTGTGGCCGCGGTTTCCTAAAACATCTGTTTTTGGCCGCAGTCTTGGTTTTGCCATCCTTAGTCCCGTGCTGCAGCCTCACCGGCCTCTGGAGGAGGCTCCTGTCGTGTCTACTGGCATAGCTGAGTCCGAGGCACACATCAGATGTGGGGCTGTGAGCTAATATGCGGACATCCCTCCATTTCTCAGTTTTCCTATGAGTGGAAAATAGAAAGTCTATCTGTTGAAATTTTATTTCTCAAATTGTGGTTGAGGAAACTAAAATTGTTTAGACTTGGAAGTACAGATGTTCCTTGAATTAGGATATTTTCAGCTTCCCAGGGGCTCACTGGGAGGTAGCCCCATCGTAGGTCAAGGAGCTTAGTCAACATATTGCTTTCACGTCGTCGTGAAGTGGAGAGACCGTAAGTGGAACCGTCGTACGTTAGGAATCACCTCTAGTTTCTGAATGGCGTCCTCTTCACAATGCAGAGGCTGTCCTTAGCATGAGTTCCAGGCAGGCTCTCTGTGAACCGTGGGGTTGCCCGTTTGTCCCTGCGGGTCTCTCATGGTCCGGTCTCCTTTCTACCCCGCAGCGACTAGCCTTGATGTACCGAATGCAGGTTGCAAATATTGACAAGTTTGAAGAGAAGCTTCGAGCAGCTGAAGATGAGCTGAATATCGAGGCCAAGGACAGGATCCCGGTTTCCTACAGGCGAACGGGATTCTTTGGAAAGTACGTGGGATGTGTTTGTTGATGCTTGAACTAAACCTCGCTTGGCTTTGTAGTGTGACAAACAGATTGCAAACAAAAATCTCAACCATCTTTGCCTACAGTTAACTAGACTTTTTTGTGGGAGGGTTAAATAAATATAGAAGTGAATGATGCACTGCCAGGAAATTTGGAAATGTAGTCGTCCCTGGGTGTCCATGGGGGCTGGTTCGAGGACCTCCCAAGGATACTAGCACCTCAGGATGCCTAAGCCCCGATGTGAAATCCCGGAGTCCTTGCATGTGACCTGAGAACATCCTCTGATAGGCTTCGAATCATCTGTAGGTTGCTAATAATACCCAATGCCCTGTAAATACTATTTCAGTCATTGTTATACTTTATCGTTTAGGGAATGATGACAAAAATGTGTCTGTACATGTTCAGTACAGATGCACGTTTTCCCCACGTATTTTCTTTCTGTGCTTGGTTGAACCTGTAGAGGTGGAACCGGTGGCAATGGAGGCCAACTGTGTGCAAGTCTGTTGGAGTTGGTTTAGTCACTTTCTTTAGTTGTCTGGCACTTCTGCATTCGCATTCTTGTTTAATGTTCACTGACTGTGCTCTTTGATGAAGGCTTCCCAAGTGGTCAGATGGAGTGTGCAGGTGCCGGAGATGCCCAGTGACGAGCCAGCCTTGTGATAATAGCAGTGTTCAGGTTTTTCTGTTTTCGGTATATTTTGTTTTCAGAAGGAAGCGATTGGTTTCAGTTAGCAAGGCAAGATCAGCCTAGCAATAAAAAAGAAAGAGAGTCAAGGAATACCTTGATAATAATGTCCTGGGGTTGCTGTCTTCTGCATATAGGAAAATGGAACGGGAAAAGTGTAGACACAAGAATGAGAAACTCTCATTTCAGTGTTGAGAGGGAAACAGACCAGGTGGGAGCTATGGGCAGTTAAGGACCATGGACCCTGACAGGTTCCACAGTAGGAGCAAATGAGGGGCCAACAGGTGCTGAAACCAGAGAGTTTATTGTTGACTTGTAATCTCTGAAGATGTAGAATGCCAGTGACTGGCAAGTACTCCCTTGATCAAAATGCACCTCTAGCCAGGTGCGGTGGCTCTGCCTGTAATCCCAGCACTTTGGAAGGCTGAGGCGGGAAGGATCTCTTGAGCCCACGAGTTCGAGACCAGCCTGGGCAGCATGGAGAACCCCATCTCTACAGGGAAAAAAAAAATGCACCTCTAATTCTGTAACTCAGCAACTCCTGGAAGATCACTGCTCTGAGGCTATGCTTCTCATGTCTTTGTAGGCTAACGATGTACAGAAGATGGAGGGTTGGGGCAGGCCCAGGGCAGCCCCTCCTTGAGTATGAGGGCGAAAGTCCTGGGATTTGCTTTTTTTTTTTTTTTTTCTTTTGAGACAGGATCTCTGTCGCCGAGACTGGAGTGCAGTGGCACAGTCTCAGCTCATTGCAGCCTTGACCTCCCAGTCAGGTGATTCTCCCACCTCAGCCTCCTGAGTAGCTGGGACTACAGATGCACGCCACCACATCCAGCTAAGTTTTTTTGTATTTTTAGTAGAGACAGTGTTTGTTTTTTTTTCTTTTTGAGATGGAGTCTTGCTCTGTAGCCCAGGCTGGAGTGCAGTGGCACGATCTTGACTCACTGCAACCTCCACCTCCTGGGTTCGAGCGATTCTCCTGCCTCCGCCATCTGAGTAGCTGGGATTACAGGCGCACGCCACCACGCTTGGCTAATTTTTGTATTTTTTTAGTAGAGATGGGGTTTCACCATGTTGGCCAGGCTGGTCTCGAACTCCTGACCTTGTGATCCACCCACCACAGCCTCCCAAAGTGCTGGGATTACAGGCGTGAGCCACCATGGCTTGGCCTGAGATTTGCTTTTTACTGCTAGGCTGATCTTGCCTGCCTGATCGAAACTGATCACTTACTTTTGAAAACGAAATATACCGAAAATAGAAAAACCAGAATGTTGTTATTGTCACAGGCCTGGCTAGATCACTGGATATCTCCAGCATTTGCACACTTAGTGGGACCATTTGGGAAACTTTCACGTAAGAGCACAGTCAGTGAGAACGAGACGAGAGAACCCATTTCCACAACCATTTTAATCTGTGCATCGGTCCCACAGGTAGGGACTCCTCGTCTCATCTTGGAAACGTTGCCAGCGGTGGTTCTGACTTGGAAACGTGTGTCTGTCACGTGACACTCTCTGAGCCTGTGCCTGCCTCTCTTTCTTCCGGCAGTGCTGTGTACTCCGTGGGGATGACAGCAGTGGGCCTGGCCATCCTGTGGTGTGTTTTCCGTCTGGCCGGAATGACTGGAAGGGAAGGTGGATTCAGTGCTTTTGTAAGTTCCGTCAATCAGAGCTCTCTGAACTCTTTTTCTGCTTTGTGTTTGCTGAATACTTTTCCTGTAAGCTGCACGATAAATACACCGGGAAAACCTGTTGCAGAGAGCAGCCTGAAGCCACAGCGAGGCAGCGGCTCACCTTCCTTTCCCATGGGCTCGCTGTAAGGTGTGTAGTAAGCAGTGTTGCCTGAGGGCCTCTCACCCTAACTCTGGGGTGCCTGAGCCACGTGAGATTACAGGGCAATTGAATCTGCATTTTTCTTTTCTTTTTCTTTTTTTGAAATGGAGCTTTGCCCTTGTTGTCCAGGCTGGAGTGCATTGGCGTGATCTCAACTCACCACAACCTTCACCTCCCGGGTTCAAGCAGTTCTCCTGCCTCAGCCTCCCGAGTAGCTGGGATTACAGGCATGCGCCACCACGCCGGGCTGATTTTGTATTTTTAGTAGAGACGGAGTTTCTGCATGTTGGTCCGGCTGGTCTCGAACTCCCGACCTCAGGTGATCCACCTCGGCCTCCCAAAGTGCTGGGATTATAGGCGTGAGCCACTGCACCCAGACTTTCTTTTCTTTTCTTTTCTTTTTGAGACAGAGTCTCGCTCTGTTGCCTAGGCTGGAGTGCAGTGGCACGATCTCTGCTCACTGAAACCTCCACCCCCTGGGTTCATGCAATCCTCCTAACTCAGCCTCCTGAGTAGCTGGGACTGCAGGTGTGGGCCACCATGTCTGGCTAATTTTTGTATTTTTGTAGAGATAGGGTTTCACCATGTTGGCCAGGCCGGTCTTGAACTACTGAGCTTGGGTGATCTGCCTGCCTTGGCCTCCCAACGTGCTGCAGCCACCAACCCGGCCAAATCTGCATTTTTTTTATGATCACCAAAGACTGTTTTCCCTTTTATTTCCAACTAGCTAAGAATCTGCGGAATTTTAAAGGTTGTCTTTATTTTTTATGTATGTATGTATGTATGTATGTATGTATGTATTTATTTATTTATTTATTTATTTATTTATTTATTTATTTATTTATTTTTTCCTGATACTGAGTCTCGCTCTGTCGCCCAGGCTGGAGTGCAGTGGCGCAGTCTTGGCTCACTGCAAGCTCCGCCTCCCGGGTTCATGCCATTCTCCTGCCTCGGCCTCCTGAGTAGCTGGGACTACAGGCGCCTGCCACCACGTCCAGCTAATTTTTTGTATTTCTGGTAGAGATGGGGTTTCACCATGTTAGCCAGGATGGTCTCTATCTCCTGACCTCGTGATCTGCCCGCCTCGGCCTCCCAGAGTGCTGGGATTACAGGCGTGCGCCATCATACCTGGCCTCTTTATTTATTTATTTTGAGACAGTCTTGCTCTGCCTTTCAGGCTGGAGTGCAGTGGCGCAATCTCGGCTCACTGCAAGCTCCGCCTCCCAGGTTCTCGCCATTCTCCCGCCTCAGCTTCCCGAGTAGCTGGGACTACAGGCGCCCACCATCACACCCGGCTAATTTTTTATATTTTTAGTAGAGATGGGATTTCACCGTAGCCAGGATGGTCTCGATCTCCTGACCTCGTGATCTGCCTGCCTTGGCCTCCCTAAGTGCTGGGATTATAGGCTTGAGCCACCTCGCCTGGCCAGGTTGTCTTTAAAAGAACAACCTTAGGCCAGGTACAGTGGGTCACACCTGAAATCTCAGCACTTTGGGAGGCAAAGGTGGGTGGATCACCTGAGGTCAGGTGTTCGAGACCAGCCTGACCAACATGAAGAAACCCTGTCTCTCCTGAAAAAAAAAACAAACATTAGCTGGGTGTGATGGCAGGCTCCTGTAATCCCAGCTACTCGGGAGGCTGAGGCAGGACAATCTCTTGAACCTGGGAGGTGGAGGTTGCGGTGAGCCGAGATCACGCCACTGCCCTCCAGCCTAGGAGAAGAGCAAGCCTCTGTCTCAAAAAAACAACCTTAATACACTTGAGAAACCTTATCTTGCGGCATTTATCATGGAGTGCACGCTCCTTATGTGACGCCCCCTCCCTTCACCTTTGGGCCTGGGGAGTTACCAGCAAGGAGGAGGCAGGGCCCACACTGTCCCACCTTGTTTCCACTTGGGCCTGGTGGTGGCGCCTGTGGTCCTGGGCACTCAGGAGGCTGAGGTGGGAGGATCGTTTGAACCCAGGAGGTCGAGGTTGCAGTGAGCTGAGATCCTGCCACAGTGCTCCAGTTTGGGTGACAGAGTGAGACCTTATCTCAAAAAGAAACAAAAAAGGCGGTTTATGCAAAAGATGTTAAATTAGTTTGTGTGGAAGGTTATTTTGTTTGTTTGTTTGTTTTTTGTTTTTTTGAGATGGTCTCACTGTCACCAGGCTGGAGTGCAGTGGTGTGATCTTGAGGGTCAACTTTCCAGGCTCAGGTGATTCTCCTACCTCAGCTTCCTGAGTAGCTGGGATTACAGGCACGCACCCCCACACCCAGCTAATTTGGGGATAATTTGTTTTTCTATTTTTTGAGATGGAGTTTGGCTTTTGTCCCCCAGGCTGGAGTGCAGTGGCATAATCTCAGCTCACTGCAACCTCTGCTTTGTGGGTTCAAGTGATTCTCCTGCATCAGCCTCCCTAGTAGCTGGGATTACAGGCTCCCACCCCTGCACCCAGCTAATTGTTTGTATTTTTAGTAGAGACAGGGTTTCACCATGTTGGCCAGGATGGTCTCCAACTCCTGATGTCAGGTGATCCACCTGCCTCGGCCTCCCAAAGTGCTGGGATTACAGGTGTGAGTCACTGCACCTGACCAAGAATAATTTTTTTTTTTTGAGACAGAGTCTCGCTCAGTCGCCCAGGCTGGAGTGCAGTGGTGCGATCTCAGCTCACTGCAAGCTCCGCCTCCTGGGTTCATGCCATTGTCCTGCCTCAGCCTCCCAAGTAGCTGGGACTACAGGCGTCCACCACCAGGCCTGGCTAATTTTTTTTGTATTTTTAGTGGAGACGGGGTTTCACCATGTTAGCCAGGATGGTCTCAATCTTCTGACCTCATGATGCGCCCGTCTCGGCCTCCCAAAGTGCTGTGATCACAGGCGTGAGCCACTGCGCCCAGCCAAGAATAATTTTTTTAAGGCAACTTGCTAGACAGTTTTCTTACTACTTAATGACATGAAACATTTCCCTTCTGTGCCTGAAGACGGACCTGTGAGCCTTGTCGGTCTGACACGAGTGGATCCTTGGGATCCTGGGATGGAGACGTGGGGCTGGCGTGGCTGCGGTGTGTGGGCTGAGCTCCTGCGTTGTGCTGCTGATTTCCTCACGTTGCACAGCTCCCTGCGCTTTGTTCTTTCTGCACAGAATCAGCTTAAAATGGCTCGTTTCACGATTGTGGATGGGAAGGTGGGGAAAGGAGTGAGCTTCACAGACGTGGCAGGAATGCACGAAGCCAAGCAGGAGGTCCGCGAGTTTGTGGATTATCTGAAGGTGAGAGCAGCACAGACTGGGAGGGAGGAGCGGGCAGGCACCAGCCTTCCTTGTCTCCAAGGTGAGAGCAGCACAGACCGGGAGGGAGGAGTGCGCAGACACCAGCCTTCCTTCTCTCCCAGAAGGGCTCCTGTGGGACCTGGAATTCCATTGATATGTGTCATGGGTTGGTGGTGACCTCTACCGTGTCCCATGGGGACGCCAGGCAGGTGCTGGTGCCTGTTCAACCAGCAGCACAAGCCCCTTGCACATGGTTCAGCCAAACGGAGACTACCAAGGCCCATGCCTACTGTGCCATTAGCCATCCTGGGCCCTTCATCCCTTGCAGAGCTCTGCGCTTTTTCCAGAACCCCATAAACCCCGTAGCCAGTTGGTGGCGGTGCATGAGCTGCCTTTCACATGCGTTACTTAAACATTCCCTCTGCGGTCCTGGTGTGGTGGGTCACACCCGTAGTCCTAGCACTTTGGGGGACTGAGGCAGGGGAAGTGCTTGAGCCCAGGAGTAGGAGATCAGCCTGGGCAACAGTGAGATCCTGTCTCTGCAAAAAATTTTTTTAATTAATTTTTTTTTGAGACAGAGTCTCACTTTGTTACTCAGGCTGGAGTGCAGTGGCACAATCTCGGCTCACTCACTGCAACCTCCAACTCCCCCAGTTCAAGTGATTCTCCTGCCTCAGCCTCCCGAGTAGCTGGGATCACAAGCAGCCACCACCGTGCACGGCTGATTTTTGTATTTTTAGTAGAGATGGGGTTTCTCCATTTTGGCTAGCCTGGTCTCGAACTCCTGATCTCAGGCTTTCTGCCCGCCTCGGCCTCCCAAAATGCTGGGATTACAGGTGTGAGCCGCTGCGTCCGGCCTGCAAAAATTCTTTAAAAGTAGCTGGGCGTGGTGCCACATGCCTGTATAGTCCCAGCTACTTGAGAGGCTGAGGTGAGAGGATGGCTTGAACCTAGGACGCTGAGGCTGCAGGGCTGTGGTGAGCTCTCCTGGCACCCGCTGCATTCCAGCCTGCGTGACCCAGACAGACCTTACCTCCAAAAAATAAAAAAACTGAAACCCCACGTGGTTAGTGTCACATCATCTGCTGCCATCCAGAGCCCAGAGCGCTTCCTCCAGCTTGGCGCCAAGGTCCCAAAGGGCGCACTGCTGCTCGGTCCCCCCGGCTGTGGGAAGACACTGCTGGCGAAGGCGGTGGCCACGGAGGCTCAGGTGCCCTTCCTGGCGATGGCCGGCCCAGAGTTCGTGGAGGTCATTGGAGGTAGGTGCTGTGGTTGGGGGCTGTGGGTGGACTTGGCTGACCACTTGGCTCCTTTCACATGTCCTTCCTCTGGTCTGAAAGGGAAAGAGGTGGGCCGGGGAGTAGGGAAGGAAAGCGAGGTCTGGGTTAGAGGAGGGTTTTGTCTGCGGAGCATGTGGTGTTTGTTTCAAAGCCGCTGTCACTTGTGGCCTGGGGGGCCAGCATGGTGCGTGTGAACCCTGAGGGGTGACCAGGGGCCCCCGCGAGCAGCTGCCGTGTGTCTGTTTGTAGGGGACGGGGCTGGTAGATTTAGTTGTCTTTTGTGTAGAACTGTGTCTGGCCCGGGTACAGGAAGAGACTTGGTTTTTTATTACCTGCCCATTTCCTGGTTCTCTCTGTGTCCCCTCAGGCCTTGGCGCTGCCCGTGTGCGAAGCCTCTTCAAGGAAGCCCGGGCCCGGGCCCCCTGCATCGTCTACATCGATGAGATTGACGCGGTGGGCAAGAAGCGCTCCACCACCATGTCTGGCTTCTCCAACACAGAGGAGGAGCAGACGCTCAACCAGCTTCTGGTAGAAATGGACGGTCAGTGCTCGTGCACCCCACACCCCCATTGCACCATCAGAGAAGGTTTTCCGACGTCTTTCAGAACAGGTTGTGGCGAGCTAAGATCGTACCACTGCACTCCGGCCTAGGTGACAGAGTGAGACTCCGTCTCAAGGAAAAAAGAAAAAAAAAAGAAATACAGCTTTTAGACCCAGCGCAGTGGGTTTGTAATCCCAGCACTTTGGGAGGCCAAGACAGGCGGACCACGGAGGTCCGGATTTTATGACCATCCTGGCCAACATGCTGAAACCCCATTTCTACAAAAATACAAAAATCAGCCAGGCATGATGGCGGGTGCCTATAGTCCCCGCTGCTCTGGAGCTTTGCTTGAACCCGGAAGGTGGAGGTTGCAGTGAGCCGAGATCTCACCATTGCACTCCAGCCTGGGTGAGAGAGGGAGACTCCATCTCAAAAAAAAAAAAAAAAAGAAGCACAACTTTTAATTTAAAAAACGTCAAGGCAATAGTAAAAATCATAAGTAGGAATAGAAGCGGTATGTCAGATGTAATCTTTTTATTTTTTTGAGATGGAGTCTCACTCTTGTTGCCCAGGGTGAAGTACATGGCACGATCTCGGCTCACTGCAACCTCTGCCTCCCAGGTTCAAGTGATTCTCCTGCCTCAGTCTCCCGAGTAGCTGGGATTACAGGCACGTGCCACCACACCCAAACACTAATTTTTGTATTTTTAGTGGAGATGAGGTTTCACCATGTTGGCCAGGCTGGTCTTCAACTCCTGACCTGAGGCGGTCGGCCTGCCGCAGCTTCCCAAAGTGCTGAGATCACAGGCATGAGCCTCAGCACCTAGCCTTTTTTTGCATTACTGTATTTTAGGGGCTTTCCAGCAAAACCCAGAAAGACTGCTAGACAGGTTCTGGAGGAGCTGTGCCGCTTATGTTTTTAGGTCTGTCTGATTGTGCCGCCATGCCTCTCTGTGGTAATGAGTCTGATTGTGCCACCACACCTCTCCCTGTGTCCCCGGAGAAGGTGAGACTGGTTAGAGGGCCGAGCAGAGCATCAGCATGCTGCACTGCGGCGAGGGAGGCACCCCACATGTTGTGACCCCTTGAAGATGACTTCTGGTCTGGCTTTGGCAATTTTTTTTTTTTTTAATGGAGCTGACCCAGTAAAGGTGACCTGGAATTATTTTTCTCCTGAGCTACTTTTGCAAGATTATTATTTTTTTAATGTGGATATTGTTGTGGTAAAATATGCAGATAGCTGGCCGGGGGCGGTGGCTCAAGCCTGTAATCCCAGCACTTAGGGAGGCCGAGACGGGCGGATCACAAGGTCAGGAGATCGAGACCATCCTGGCTAACACGGTGAAACCCCATCTCTACTAAAAAATACAAAAAAAAACTAGCCGGGCGAGGTGGCGGGTGCCTGTAGTCCCAGCTACTTGGGAGGCTGAGGCAGGAGAATGGCGTGAACCCGGGAGGCGGAGCTTGAAGTGAGCTGAGATCCGGCCACAGCACTCCAGCCTGGGCGACAGAGCGAGACTCCGTCTCAAAAAAAAAAAAAAAAAAAGATATGCAGATAGCCAAGCTTGGTGGTGCGTGCCTGTGTTCCCGGCTGTTTGGGAGGCAGAGGCAGAAGGTGCTGGAGCCCGAGCTCGGTGGTGTGCTGTGCGATGGTCTTGCCTCTGAACAGCCTCTGCATTGCAGCCTGGATAACACAGCGAGACCGTGTCTCTAAAAAACAATTAAAAAAATACATTCACATAAATTTACCATTTTAATCATTCTGAAGTTCATCGACATTAAGTACATTCGCCTGTTGAGCAACCGCCACCACCGTGTGTGTCCAGAACTTTCTCTTCAAACCGAAAACCAGGCCCCATTGATCCCTCCTCATTCTCCATCCTCAGCCCCTTGCAGCCTGTGGCCTGCTGTCTGTCTCTGAGTGACTGTCGTAGGGACCTCATAGAACTGGAGTCCTGCGGTATCTGTCCTTTGCTCTCCGCCTTCTTTCATGCACATAACATCTCCAGGGGCCATCGGTGCTGGGCACGTGTCAGGATTTCCTTCCTCTTTGAGGCTGAACAATGCTGCCTGGTGTGTAGAAGCTGCCTCTTGTTTATTCGCCTGTTGGTGGACACGTGGGCTGTTGTGAATTGGGCTGCGTTTACATAAGTACAAGCATCTTTTTGAAGTCTCTGCTTTTTTTTTTTTTTGAGACGGAGTCTCGCTCTGTCGCCCAGGCTGGAGTGCAGTGGCCGGATCTCAGCTCACTGCAAGCTCCGCCTCCCGGGTTTATGCCATTCTCCTGCCTCAGCCTCCCGAGTAGCTGGGACTACAGGCGCCGCCACCTCGCCCGGCTAGTTTTTTGTATTTTTTAGTAGAGACGGGGTTTCACCGTGCTAGCCAGGATAGTCTCGATCTCCTGACCTCGTGATCCGCCCATCTTGGCCTCCCTAAGTGCTGGGATTACAGGCTTGAGCCACCGCGCCCAGCTGAAGTCTCTGCTTTGTAAGATTTATTTTTAATCAAAATTCTAGTTACATTTTAGGTATTGTAGGTGAGGGAGACTTTTTTCCCCCAAGTGATCTGGCTCCAAGAGAACTGTTCACTTGCTGTTTTCTTTGTTGCTGCTTGGAGTCGTGTGTCTTAGCGCCTGCACAGCCCAGTTTTGACCACTCAGCTAAGGGGGGAACTTGCTTCACCTCTCATTGCGAAATCACTTTAGACTTACAGAAGCGTTTGCCACGGTAGTCGGAGTGTTCTTTGATGCCTTCCTGCGAGCTCCCCGAAGGCTGACCATGACGTACGTGGTCTGCAGGTTTGGACCAGGCCACGGTGTCCATGACTGCCCCCCAGACCCATCCACAGGTGTTTCCGCTCCCCGACGTGGATGTTCGGTCTCCTTGGTCTCTTCCCGTCCTGTGTCATTTCTTGGTCTTGTTTTTTGAGACAGGGTCTTGCTGTGTTGCCCAGGTTGGTCTTGAACTCCTTGACTCAAGTGATCCTCCTGCCTCAGCCTCCCGAGTAGCTGGGATTACAGGCAGACTCCACTGTTTCTTGGTGTTTGTCTTTGGTGACTGTGACACTCTGTACAGGCCAGTGACGTTCAGGAATGTCAGTCTCTGGAGCTGTGACATGTCCTCAGGGTCAGGTCGAGCAGTGCGTTTGGCCGGATGAGTGCAGCAGTGCAGCAGTGCTGTGTGCCTTGCGGTTTACAGTGTCACTGCACCTGTTGCTGGCGGTGGACTCTGCTGAGGGCTTTGGCCCTGGGCTGGCATGCATCTCTTCTGGGTGCTCCACATTCTGTACGCTGGCGCCTTTGTCTTCTGGGTGCCCCGCGTGCCCTGTGCTGGTGCCCGTCTCTCCTGGGTGCCCTGTGTTCCCCATGCTGGCACGTGTTTCTCCTGGGTGCCCGCATTCCCCTTGCTGGTGCCCATTTCTTCTGGGTGCCCCGTGTGCCCTGGGCTGACGCCCGTCTCTCCTGGGTGCCCTGCGTTCCCGTCTGCCTATGGGCTGCTGTGAAGTCAGATGGACTGATGCCCACAGAAGTGCTCTGTAAGCTCTGAAAGCTCCGAGGGTAGAGGATGAAAGTGAGATTCCCGACAGTGTCCAGGACTCAGCGGCATTGCTACGGCATTTGCAGAGAATGCTTCCCGTCTCCTGCTGCTTGTCCCCCGTGTCTGCAGTCGTCTCTCAGCACGCTTGTTCAGGAACTAATGCGTGAGCAACCGAGACCTGAACGGCCGCCTTCTGCACACACAGCAAGTGGTCATGAGAGTCGAGTTTTCAGAGAACAGAATGTCTTCAGAGATGTGGGGTGAGCAGTTCAGATTCTGCGATGTCTGAAGTGTCACTGAGGAGAGACACCTCAGAGATGGGTCCCTGGGAGGTCCAGAGACCCCACCGCCTCTGCTGGGGCAGCTGGCCCTGCACCTCAAGTGGAGATCACCATGCATTTTAGAGGCCTCTGGAGCCTCCAGGCTCCCTGCACTGCTTCCCTGTGGAGCATCTTTATGTGGCCTCTTTGGTGCTGTGTGGCCTTTGACGTGGCTCTGACCATTGCTTCTGGGGGCTGCTCAAGGATGAGTGAGTGGTTTAGGTTTTGAAGAAATCTGTAGGACACTTGGGTTCTGGCCACAGAGTCTTAGGACTCTCTACAGTTTGGGCGAGGCGGATGGCTGTGCCATGCAGGCGCAGCGTGAACACCGAGGTCTTCGTCCTGTGAGTCTGCGGCCTTCTCCGTGTTGACCAGGTGCCCTCCCAGGGGGCCATGAGGAGGCTCAGAGGAGAGAGGCCCGCCCGCTCCTGCCTCACGGAGCCCACAGGGCCACCGAGGGCAATGCCGTTCGCTCTGCTGGGGTCGCCTTTCACACTGAAGACGGAGACCGCCTTTTTGAGTGGCTTGAGCCCAAAGACAAGCATCTATCAAATGAGCTTTTCCGCATAACCTCTCTGTGCTGCTTCCGCCCCCGGATTTGCTGAGGCCTGGGAATGCGCTGACTGAAGGCCTCTTGTTGAGTTGTGCCAGCTCTGAACAAGTCCCTTTATGCAGGGCCACAGCTGTGCGCTCAGCCCACCGCGGCGCCAGGCCAGGCTTTGTTGCTTCTGTTCGGGGAAGTGCGCGGGATGGGGCGGATGCTGATCCGGTCGTGGGAAAATCTCGCTGGGGAAGAGAAAAGCCCCAGCCTTGTTGGTTATGTCAGCCAGTCCATGGCGGGGTCCTGTGGACCCCAGACCCCCCGGGAAGGGTGTAAGTCGGAGAGCACCGGAGGCTCCCCTGGCTGTGGACGTCCAGTTCCCGGCTCCTGGGCTAGGAAGCAGTGATGGGGAGCGCCAGCACTGCCCACACGCGGGAGCCGCAGACGCCTAGCAGTTCACACAGGCCTCCCTTCAACATAGTCATCCCCTGGTGGCAGAAGCCGAGCCCTGACATGCAGCCACACACGGAAAAGGCTGCCGTAAACATTTTATGCTTCGACTTTTTGTTCTGCAGAGACAGGGTCTCGTTCTGTCGCCCAGGCTGGAGTGTGGTGCCACCATCATAGCTCACTGCAGCCTCCGCCTCCTGCCTCAGCTTCCCGAGTAGCTGGGACTCGAGGCTTGAGCCACCTTGCCAGGCTCTGTTTTTTCAGTTCTGTGTCGTGATGGGAGACGTTGGTTACGCGAACGTGCGTGTGACGCAAGTGTCCATCTATGTGGAGCACACAGGTGAGAGCACGTAGGAGTGGGGGCGTCTGAGCGACGGCCTGGCGTTTCCATGTCAGTCTTCTGGCTTTGCCTTTGTTTTGCAGCTGCTGAACGTGCAGCTCCTGGGTGACCTGGGCCAAAGGACAGCTCTGTGCTGTTTTTTGCAATTTGTTGTGTATCTATTACTGTTAGAATACAAAACTTAAAAAGCCAAACGAGGGATCCAGTCCCAGGAAGTCCGTATCCTGACACCGCATGTCCCTGACACACAGCAGCCCAGGGGGAGCATGTGTCCCGCAGGGTGGCCTTGCCAGACTCTGCTGAAAGCCGAGCCGTGCTTGAACCAGGCGCCGCCCCCTCTAGGGAGCTCACACTGCACCTCCCTGGCCTGGCTGCTGTTTTCTCTTTTTCTTTTTTTCCTTTTTTTTTTGAGATAAGAGTCTGGCTCTCTCGCTCAGGCTGGAGTGCAGTGGTGCTATCTCGGCTCACTGCAAGCTCCGCCTCCCAGGTTCATGTCATTCTCCTGCCTCAGCCTCCCGAGTAGCTGGGACTGCAGGCACCGCCACCTCGTCCGTCTAATTTTTTGTATTTTTAGTAGAGACGGGGTTTCACCGTGTTAGCCAGAATGGTCTTGATCTCCTGACCTCGTGATCCACCCGCCTCGGCCTCCCAAAGTGCTGGGATTACAGGGGTGAGCCACCGCGCCCGGCCGAGTCATCATCTTTTTAAGGCACTGCCTTTGCCTTGGCGAGGTGGTTCTCTTCTGTCATCTCCCTTCTAGAAATGTAACTGGGACTCAGCATCCCAGCTTATCACATTCTGACTTGGGGAACCAGGGAGAATGGTTGTGTCTTTCCAAGTTCCTTTGAAATTCGGGAGTGATTTGATTTGCTTGGGAGTGGGGTGTGGCTTGGACTGAGCTGCTGTGCGGTCCTGGCGGCTACTGCTTAGTGAAACTCAGGACAGTAGCCCTGGAGAAGCTGGTCAGGCCCCTGTCCCCTCGGCCCCCTCAGAGCGTTCAGGGTCCTGTCCTAAGAACACGGGGTTGCTGGAGACAGAGTCTCGCTCCATTGCCCAGAGTGGAGTTCAGGGGCATGATCATAGCACACTGCAGCCTCCACCTCCTGGGTTCACAGTCCTCCCACCTTGGCCTCCCAACGTGCTGGGATTATTTAGGGTTAGTGACGGGAGGTCCTGTTCTTACATTAGTCACGGGAGGTCTCGTCGAATCTTTACTTTCAACACAGTTTATTGTGGACCTTTTCCTTTTTTTTTTTTTTTGAGAGTCTTGCCCTGTCGCCCAGGCTGGAGTGTAGTGACGCAATCTCGGTTCACTGTAACCTCCGTCTCCTGGTTCAAGTGATTCTCCTGCCTCAAACTCCCGAGTAGCTGGGATTACAGGCGCACGCCACACCCAGCTAATTTTTGTATTTTTAGTAGAGATGAGGTTTCACCATATTGGCCAGGATGGTCTCAAAACTCCTGACCTCAGGTGATCCACCCACGTAAACCTCCCAAAGTGCTGGGATTACGGGCGTGAGCCACTGTGCGTGCCCGGCCACCAGTGGATTTTTTTTTTTTTAGGCGGAGTCTTGCCCTCTAGCCAGGCTGGAGTGTAATTGCAATGGTGCCATCTCGGCTCACTGCAACCTCCGCCTTCCGGGTTTAGGCGATTCTCCTGCCTCAGCCTCCCGAATAGCTGGGATTACAGGCGCCGCCACCACGGCCAGCTAATTTTTTGTATCTTTAGTAGAGATAGGGTTTCACCATCTTGGCCAGGCTGGTCTCAGACTCCTGGCCTCGTGATCCACCCGCCTCAGCCTCCCAAAGTGCTGGGATTACAGGTATGAGCCACCGCGCCCAGCCAAGTGGATTCTTTGAAAGCAGACCCAAAGGTTTGAATCTTATATGCTCTGAGTACATTTGTTTAAATTCAGAGAAAAATCACAACATCATAACACCTGAACGTTCTTAGAAGCATCCAGTCAGGTGTTCCCAGCAGCTTCATAAATCATTTCGCAGTTCATTTATTCACGTCAGGATCCAGTCAAGGTTCACAGACACCAGGAATGAGTGATCGTTTCTGGGCTCACTTTTAAATTCTCCGATGACAAACCTCAAGCCTGAAACCTGGGGCTTAAGGCCAGGCGTTGAAGATAAAATGTTTTAAAGTCACAGCTTAAAGCCGAGTGTTAGCTAAAATGTAACAAAGTCACACTAATAATGATGGGGTTGGGGGGGCGGCTGTGAGGACCGGCTCCCAGGTGACACCATGAGACAGAGCGACACTCCAGGATGCCGTCGGAGCTCCAGGAGGGCCCTGGACAGTTCTGCCTCAGTAGCTAGCCCCCGGGATGGTGTTGCTGTTACCACTTGTCAAAATGGGGGAATTCCTGTTCCTCCTGGTGATGTTGGCTGGGAGCGATGGGGGAAGGATCACGGCTCGTAGTACAGAAGGACCGGCTGTTCCTTTCTCTCTGGGCCTGGGGCGGGGAGGGTCCCTCTCCCTCCTGTATCCTGAAGGGAAACCTGCAGGGGAAATTTGTGTCAGGACCCTCACCCTCAGGGCCACTGTCTGTCCCCTCAGGAATGGGCACCACAGACCACGTCATTGTCCTGGCGTCCACGAACCGAGCTGACATTTTGGACGGTGCTCTGATGAGGCCAGGCCGACTGGACCGGCACGTCTTTATTGATCTTCCCACTCTGCAGGTCAGAGCCAGGACCCCAGCCTCTCCCACTCCACCTGGGCCGCCCTCACTCGTTCTGGGTGGTCTGGCCTCTCCTCTAAGACACTTCTTGGTGTGAAGCCTGTCGCTGTCCCGCAGGTGCTGGCACTGTCCAGCGTGGCCCCCACATCGGCCACACGCCCCCAGCAGACCTGCCCACCTGCTGCACTCACGGCTCGGGGCTTTGCAGTTCTTTTCACCCGCGATTGGTTTTCCTTTTATCCTGGGTGTCACTCTGGTTTTTTATAGCAAATCCTTTGAAACAAAATCCGGGAGGAAAAATCGTGGGAAACTTTATTCTTGTGCGGCATCATTTCCTTCTATCCAGAGCGTGGGTTCTGGAGACGTGGACTGTGCAGCTGCCCTGAAATTGGGGTGGGAGTAGAAGTTCTGAGGCCTCTTGCCTGATCCCTCCTCTGTCACAGGGCTCTGGTTGGACGTTACACTTCCTGGCCAAAGGGCCTTGGTTGCTGCCCTGAGGGAGCAGGAGTTCAGCTCATGGAGGGGAGGGTTTGGAGAGAGGGCCTCGGGGTTTGCTGGTAGGTTCATGGTGTGTCACTGCAGCCTGGGGAGCAGGGCTGGGCTCACACAGGCAGCTGCCCTGATGCCTCAGCCGGTGCTCGGCCTCTGTTGAGATGGAGAGTGAAGGGCAGAGCGGAAGCCCTTCCTGCTGGACACAGCTTCTCCAGGGGACGCTGCTCCTCCAGGGAACAGTGGCTTCTCCAGGGGAGGGCGGCTTTCTTTTTTCTTTTTGATTTTTTCTTTTGATTTTTAGAGAAAGGGTGTTGCGCTGTCCCCCGGGCTGGAGTGCAGTGTTGCGATCACCACTCACTGCAGCCTCGACCTTCAGAGCTCAAGCTGAGGAGCTGGGACTGCGACGGGCGGGCACCACCGTGGCGGCTAATTTTTCACGGGATCTCACTGTGTTGCCAAGGCTGGTGTCCAACCCCTGGCCTCAAGTGATCTCCACCCACCTTGGCTTCCAAGAGCGTTCTTTTTCTTTTTTTTTTTTTTTTTGAGACAGAGTCTCACTCTATCCCGCAGGCTGAAGTGCAGCGGTGTAGTCTCAGCTCACTGCCACCTCTGTCTCCTAGCTTTAAGTGATTCTTCAGCCTCAGCCTCCCGAGTAGCTGGGATTACAGGCGTGCACCACCACACCTGGCTCATTTTGTATTTTAGTAGGGACGGGATTTCACCATGTTGGCCAGGCTGCCTGCTTCGGCCTCCTAATGTGCTAGGATTACAGGTGTGAGCCACCGGACCCGGCCATCCAAGAGCGTTCTGTTCATGTTTAAAATGCTGCTCATGGCCAGGCGTGGTGGCTCACGCCTGTAATCCCAGCACATTGGGAGGCCGAGGCGGGTGAATCACTTGAAGCCAGGAGTTCGAGACCAGCCTGGCCAAGTTTGCAAAACCCCATCTCTACTAAAAATACAAAACTCAGTCAGGCGTGATGGCACACACCTGTAATCCCAGCTACTTGGGAAGCTGAGGCTTGTCCTCAGGGCAGGCGCGTCGGGGACCCCCTCTCTCCCCACAGACAAACATGCAGCGCCTGCGGCAGTAACTGGGCGTGAGCCCAACGGTCTGTCCTCCTCCCCTGGTTCTGGCAGGAGAGGCGGGAGATTTTTGAGCAGCACCTGAAGAGCCTGAAGCTGACCCAGTCCAGCACCTTTTACTCCCAACGTCTGGCAGAGCTGACACCAGGATTCAGTGGTATGTTCTCAACCCGCAGCCTGGGCAGCATCACGTCCTGAGGGTCGGTGGTCTCACCTGTGCACACAACATCGAGGCCTCCTGTGTAGGCTGGGCGCTGCCTTGTCTGGGGCCCCTGCTCAGCACAGGCCTGGGTGGGAGCTGATGTGCATGTAGGATGCTGGCAGGAGGTCAAGACGGCACCCGCACTCCTTCCTCTGCCCCAGGGGTGGAAAAGCAGACTGTGCTTGACTCCAGAGATAGTGGCGGTACGTTTGTTCCACACAGTGACCAGTCATCCCGGTGTTTCCCGTCAGACCCGGGGTCAGACGACGCAGTACCGGCAAAGCCGCCTCCCGCTGACCCTCACAGTCTCTGTCAAGTTGTAGAAATAGAAATCATACATCAAGACGCTTTTTTCTACGTGGCTCACATTTTAAAACTTAATGTAAACAAAACTCCCTTTTATTGAGATGAACTTCCCCTTTGATTGATTGTTAAGATCTTTCACTAGAATTTTGTGGATACTGAGAGCCTTTAATTTCTTTGCCATCAATGCCCACGAGCTGTTAGGTGGAATGTCACAAGATGGGGTGTGGAACTGCCCTTGGGAGGAGAGACGGGTGTCAGGGTGGACGGAGCTTGGCGGTTCTGTGTCTCGTCTGTGAAATGGCCTCAGTGGAACATGGTCGCAGTGCCTGCCACTCCCCACCTCTGCTGGTGGTGCCAGCTCCCCTTGCCTCTCTCCCCACCTCTGCTGCTGGTGCCGGCTCCCCTCGCCTCTCTCCCACACGCTCTCACCAGCACTCTTGCTTCTTGGTCTCTTTTCCCTCTTTGTTCTTCCTTTTAATTAATTAATTATTTATTTATTTTGAGACAGAGTCCTGCTCTGTCACCCAGACTGGAGTGCAGTGGCGTGATCTTGGCTCACTGCAGCCTCTGCCTCCTGGATTCAACCAATTCTCCTGCCTCAACCTCCAGAGTAGCTGGGATTATAGGCATGCACTACCACGCCCAGCTAATATTTATATTTTTAGTGGAGATGGGGTTTCACCGTGTTGGCCAGGCTGGTCTCCAACTCCTGACCTCAGGTGATCCGCCTGCCTCAGCCTCCCAAAGTGCTGGTATTACAGGCGTGAACCACCGTCCCCGGCCATCTTTGTTCTTCCTTGAGGGCCCCTTCCTCCTCTTAAGCCCTGATAGAGAGCAGAACCCCACCCCACCGTGCCCTGACTGTCGTTTGTGTTGGCAGGAGCTGACATCGCCAACATCTGCAACGAGGCTGCTCTGCACGCGGCGCGGGAGGGACACACTTCCGTGCACACGCTCAACTTCGAGTATGCCGTGGAGCGCGTCCTCGCAGGTACAGGGGCGCCCTGGTGAAGGCCGTTCTTAGCAGGACTTGAACCCCAGAAATACCCAGGCAGGTATTTAGAGATGAGGTGGATGGAGCCAGATCCAGGCCTGGGAGTCCTGTGATTTAGTGGCCGGGAACCATCACACGGGAAGGAACACACGTTGCATTTCATTTCTGTGTAACTCATGTCTTTATGATGCCATGTACTGTTCCTTAAAGTATCACAGACTTACCTAAGAGTAGACACTCGTCCTACAGAAATATAAAAATGCCTTGCCAAAGAAAATGAAAAAAAAAAAAAATTCCCCCCCAAAAATACAAATAATGAAATAAAAACTAAAAATGCCTTACCGGCCTGGGTGTGGTGGGCTCAGCCTAGCCCCGGCCCCGTGGGGGCTGAGCTCCAGCTGCTGACTGTGGGCCAGAGGGCTGCTGCCGCCCGTGGCCATGGAGGGACAACTGTGCCTTCAGTGCAGTAGGGGCTCTGTGGACAGGCGTGGATCTGCTGCGCGACCTCTGGCGAAACTCGTGGCTCCGACTCTCCGTAGGAACAGGAGATGAGTTTTGGTGCTGGGTGGGCTGGCCGCCTCTGACTGCCATTCTGCGGCTGCTCAGTGTTGGGTCTGCGACGTCTGTGAGGAGAGCAGGACTAAACTGGGAATCGGAGCTGCTGGAGGTTTCCGTAGCTATGATGGCAACAACCAGATGTGATCAGTCATCTCATGGAATGGAGTTCAGACCCACAGTGTCAATCTGAGACACAGTGAATGTTTGAAAAGGGAAGTGGTGGCTGGGCGTGGTGGCTCACGCCTGTAATCCCAGCACTTTGGGAGGCCGAGGCGGGCGGATCACGAGGTCAGGAGATCGCGACCACCCTGGCTAACACGGTGAAACCCCGTCTCTACTAAAAAATACAAAAAACTAGCCGGGCGAGGTGGCGGGCGCCTGTAGTCCCAGCTACTCAGGAGGCTGAGGCAGGAGAATGGCGTGAACCCAGGAGGCGGAGCTTGCAGTGAGCTGAGATCCGGCCACTGCACTCCAGCCTGGGCAGCAGAGCGAGACTCTGTCTCAAAAAAAAAAAAAAAGAAGAGGAAATTTTGACACAGACACAGAAAAAGGGAAGATAATATGTAGACAAAGGGAGAAGATGGCCCTCAGAAGGAATCAACCCTGTCAACACCATTGTCTTGGATGTTTAACCTCCAGAACTGTTAAGAAAATAAATTTTAAAAAAAAGGAAAGAAAGAAAAGAGTATCAGCCAGGCGTGGTGGTAGAGCACACCTCTGGTCCCAGCTACTCAGGCGGTTGGGGTGGGAGGACTGCTGGAACCCAGGAGGTTGAAGCAACAGTGAGCCATGATTGCACCACTGCCCTCCAACCTGGGCGAGAAAGTGAGACCCTGTCTCTTACCAAAAAAAGCCTTGTCCCTGAGGCAAAAGGCCTCTGAAGGGATGAGTGGAAGCCATGAGGATCCAGAAAGTGATGGGGATGGGAGCTGCCCCGCCAGGTCTGAGGGGAGAGGGAGAGTAAGCAGGAGGCCCATACCTCAGAGGAGACCTCTGCCCATCCTGCCAGAAAGTCAGAAGCTGCTGTTCTGTGACCCCTGCCCTGACCCTGTGGACCTCGCCCAACCCTGGGGCAGCAGGAGAGAGTCCTCAGAGGGTTGCACTTGCTCCTAAAAGCAGCAGGAGCTATTTTCGTATTTGCAACATTTTATAAAAGAAGAAATCACCACCTCCTTCAACAGCTCTTTGACCTCAAGAGTGTTTTGAGTTGGGTGTTGGGAGCCATGGCTACAGAGCTGCAGATGTGCAGAGAGAGCCTTGCTTTGACTACACGGGGCAGGAGCAGGGCCCAGCCAGGGAGAGGCCGGGGCCTCAGCTCACACCCCGTGGCATTCTTTTTTGTTGGTTTTTTTTTTTTTTTTTTTGAGACGGAGTCTCACTCTGTCGCCCAGGCTGGAGTGCAGTGGTGCGATCTCGGCTCACTGTAAGCTCCGCCTCCCGGGTTTACACCATTCTCCTGCCTCAGCCTCCCGAGTAGCTGGGACTACAGGCGCCGCCACCACGCCTGGTTAATTTTTTGTATTTTTTTAGTAGAGACGGGGTTTCACTGTGTTAGCCAGGATGGTCTCGATCTCCTGACCTCGTGATCCGCCCGTCTCGGCCTCCCAAAGTTCTGGGGTTACAGGCTTGAGCCACCGCACCCGGCCAGTTGGTTTGTTTTTTGAGACGGAGTCTCGCTGCGTCACCCAGCTGGAGTGCAGTGGTGCGATCTCAGCTCACTGTAACCTCTGCCTCCCAGATTCAAGTGATTCTCCTGCCTCAGCCTCCCGAGTAGCTGGGATTACAGGCACTTGCCACCATGCCTGGCTAATTTTTGTATTTTTAGTAGAGATGGGGTTTCACCATATTGGTCAGGCTGGTCTCGAATTCCAGACCTCAGGTGACTCGCCCGCCTCAGCCCCCCAAAGTGCTGGGATTACAGGCGTGAGCACCACGCCCGGCTCACACCCTGGCATTCTTTCAGGGACTGCCAAAAAGAGCAAGATCCTGTCCAAGGAAGAACAGAAAGTGGTTGCGTTTCACGAGTCGGGCCATGCCTTGGTGGGCTGGATGCTGGAGCACACGGAGGCTGTGATGAAGGTGGGTCCACAGGCCTTGGCCAAAGCTGACTGGGGGGTCCCGCCTGTGTCTAGCTGACCGGGGGGTCCCGCCTGTGTC
>NC_045450.1:74259525-74263693 GCF_002776525.5 Piliocolobus tephrosceles
GGGGGGTCCCGCCTGTGTCTAGCTGACCGGGGGGTCCCGCCTGTGTCTAGCTGACCGTGGAGTCCCGCCTGTGTCTAGCTGACCGGGGAGTCCCGCCTGTGCCTGTAGCTGACCGGGGGGTCCCGCCTGTGTCTGTAGGTCATGTGAGAGGATAACCTGCCAATGTCATGATCCAGGGAGCAAGGTGGGAGGCGACTGTCCCAGGATGATGGGCAGAAGCTTGGGCGTGGGAGGCAGGAATGGACTGTGTCACCTCGGAGCCTGGTGCTGCTACTGGGGTAACTCCTAGAAGGTCACACCATGCAGTGGGGTTTCACTGCCTGTGCCTGTTCTCAGCCTGTCCACCCCAAATGACTCCTAGCATTGGAAAGAAGTGAGTTGAGCGTACATTTAAAAAATGCTACTGTAGGCCAGGCACGGTGGATCACCCGAGGTCAGGAGTTCAAGGCCAGCCTGGCCAACATGGCAAAACCGTCTCTACTTCAAACAAAAAAAAAAACTACTCTTGTAGGCAGCTGTGAACTCGATGGAAGTTTATTCTTACCAAATGGTGATGTTACAGCTTCTCTAAGACATGTGGCTCCACCACTGGGAGCCCGAGTGCTGTCAAGAGGTCTCTATTCAGAACGCAGGTGCCATCTTTACAGTGGAGCTCCAGGAACCGGTGCAGGTGTGAGGCTCACCGGAGACGGCAGCGGTGCCGTGTTCCTACCTGAGGGTTCGCTGCAAAAAATGCATACAGTGCAGCAGTTGCCCGCTTGGCTTGCCAGTGTGGTCTCCGTTGCTATTTGTCAGGCGTGAGCTGTAGCAAAGTTGGGTTAATCAGAGAGCATCCTGCCCATCCCAGGCTCCCAGCAGGGCTGAGGCCGGCGTTTGGGGACCAGGTACGTGCTGCTCCTTGGTGATGTGCACCGCGGTCATGGGACCAGAGCCAGCCCAGTGTGGGGCGAGTGGACACTGAGCTCAGGGTCCCATTTAAGGGATACTGAGAAACTGAGCAATGAACACAACGTTTTAACTCAGTATGTCAACAAGTCAAAATTAACACGGGGCTTTGGGAGGCCGAGGCGGGCAGATCACCCGAGGTCAGGAGTTTGAGACCAGCCTGGCCCACATGGTGAAACCCCATCTCTTTCAGAAATACAAAAAATTAGCTGGGCGTGGTGGTGCACACCTGTAATCCCAGCTGCTTGAGAGGCAGAGGTAGAAGAATCCCTTGAACCCGGGAGGCAGAGTCTGCAGTGAGCCGAGACTGTGCTATTGCACTCCAGCCTGGGTGACAGAGCAAGACTGTCTCTCAAAGGGAAAAAAAAGAATTTTTACTTTATTTGATAGGCAAAAGTCAGATGGTCACAATGAAAGAGTAAGTCTCCTTCCCAAGGCTCAGTGTCCTGCCAGGAAAAGGTTGTGAATTCACTGTTGCGGTTTTGGTCATTAATGCAATCATCACTGCAGCCGTTATTTAGAGCCTTTTTTTTTTTGGTTTTGAGACAGGGTCTGTCTCTCTGTCGCCCAGACCGGAGTCCAGTGATGCAGTCACAGCTCACTGCAGCCTTGACCTTCCAGGCTCACAAGATCCTCCTACCTCAGCCTCCTGTGTAGCTGAGACTACAGGCGTGCACCACCGGTGGCTCGGGTAGTTTTTGTATTTTTTGTAGAGAAAGGTTCTTGTTATGTTGCCCAGGCTAGTCTCGAACTCCTGGGCTCAGGCAGTCTGCCCGCCTCTAACTCCCAAAGTGCTGAGATCACAGATGGGAGCCACCGCGCCGGGCCTAGTTTTAGATTCTAAATTCAGCGTCCTCTCAGGATTCTAAGAGCACCTGGTTGTGGCCATCTTGCTGCCACAGTTCTCAGAAACAGCAGCTGGGCCAGCAAAGGACCTGCCCCTGCCCTGTCTCCCTCCGTCTCCCACTCAGCGGTTCCATGTCGTTGGGTTAGCATGTTGCCGTGTGCCCCCTCCTTGCACACCTGATGTGGGGGAGCAGCAGAGGTGAGGGCAGTCCACATCCCCTCAGCATCCTGGGGCTCCCATTGCTCTGAACCCTCGGTGGCAGTCGCTGGTGCCAGGGGTCAGCTCAGCGGCCGCTGGGGGTGTAACTTGTACTTCGCCTCTCAGCTGTCTTCTACGGACCTTGTCTTCTTGACTCCCTAGTCATGTATGAGAAGACCCTCCCCAACAGTGTATGAACAGGCACCTCTGGGGGGAGCCCTGCTCTCTGGGCTGGCCGTCTGTGGTGTTAGGGTCCTCTCGTGTATTTGCTTTCCTGCTTTGAGACGCTTTAATGACGGAGACCTCTTAGTCCCACACCTTCCTCCTCAAAGCCCACATCCTGCCTGCTGACGTGGGCTATCTTGACCCTGTGCAGGTCTCCATAGCCCCTCGGACAAACGCCGCCCTGGGCTTTGCTCAGATGCTTCCCAGAGACCAGCACCTCTTCACCAAGGAGCAGCTGTTTGAGCGGATGTGCATGGCCCTGGGGGGCCGGGCCTCGGAAGCACTGTCCTTCAACAAGGTCACTTCCGGTGAGGAGCGGCTGCGTGGGCCCCGGAGGTTTCCGAGAGCTTTTCTGTGCATTATTCCTTCTGTTCCAGTGAATGCCATGGGGTGAATCTGGTGTAGATGTAGTTTTGAATTTATTAAGTGTTTTTTAAAAGATAAGTTACAGCACAACCTTGGAGCTAAGCAAGACTTTTTAGATAATTTAACTGGACAAAAAATTTAACCTATATGCCAACTCTAAACCCATTTAATTGGTTAATTCTTGGTAATGGCTACAGGAAACGGAATGAAATGGAAGCAGCTTCACTGTTCTGAAGCTACCACTTCACTGGGCTATCCAGAGACTGAAGGAGGGTCCCAGGGCTCCAGGTCCATGGGTTTACCTCGCATAGGCCTGGGCTTGTGCTTGAGAACTGCCATGCAGTGAGCTCCTGTACGCCCCCCAGGTTCTAGATTTCCAAACAAAAGAGCATTTCTGAAAGTTTTAAGACTCTCTTAAGGAACAGTGGCGAGGTGCCAACGTCCTCACTGTCCAGCTTCACGGTGGGACTCCTCGGGAGGAAGGGGATGGGGAGGCACGGTGCTGCCCCAGGACGCTGACCGGGACGCCTTCTGTGCACCTGCAGTGCTGAGGATCCTTCTGTCTTGACCCCACCCTCCAGGGGCACAGGACGACCTGAGGAAGGTCACCCGCATTGCCTACTCCATGGTGAAGCAGTTTGGGATGGCACCTGGCATCGGCCCCATCTCCTTCCCTGAGGCACAGGAGGGACTCGTGGGCATCGGGCGGCGCCCCTTCAGCCAAGGCCTGCAGCAGATAATGGATCATGTGAGTCGGCTCTGGCCGCACCGCTGCACTCCATGCTCCTGGGAAAGGGAGTCCCTGGGTCTGCCACACAAGGGCCGACCACAGCCGCCCCAGCTGAGCTCAGCTGCAGGCCCCACATGGGTTTCTTCCTTCTGGGCTCTGCTGTAGTTCCTACCTGTGGAGTATTTTTTTCTCAGATGAGGACATAGATGCTCCTAATGAAATTATAGATGTGAATCTGGGAAGAATATCAAATAAATACACTGAACAATAGATGCAGGACCCACATGGCCTTCAGACTGGGCCAGGAGAGGCCTGTGAGGTAGCTGTGGGTGGGTGGGCGGCATGTGGAGCTCTGCTCTCCCGGCAGTGCTCACAGCTGAGGAGTCCTGTTCCTCCTCGGAGGGGAAAGGCCATGTTCCCAGCCTGGCATTTCTTTTCTGTGCTTTGGTGCCAGAGCCAGGCGGCCAGCCTTGCCCCTGACACAGTTCCCTCCATTCGCAGGAAGCAAGACTGCTGGTGGCCAAGGCCTACAGACACACCGAGAAGGTGCTGCAGGACAACCTGGACAAGCTGCAGGCGGTGAGGCCCTGGCCAGGCGAGGAGACTGCAGCACCCACACAGCACCCACGGTCCCCACCCCTCTCGTGAAGTATTTCCAGGGAACACAGTACAGAGAACACTCTAGCCAATGTGAATTCCACCTCACCTGAAACTTACACGTCCCACACTTTTCATCATGAATTCATCCAGTGTGTTCCCCCGAGGTAGAAAGAAGGCTGCCACAAAGTCTCCTGTGCCTGTTCCTGCCATTAGCAATTACCAGTGTTTTGTCAGTTTTGTTTAATCTTTTTCCAACT
>NC_045450.1:74263793-74276340 GCF_002776525.5 Piliocolobus tephrosceles
TGGCCGGATCTCAGCTCACTGCAAGCTCCGCCTCCCGGGTTCATGCCATTCTCCTGCCTCACCCTCCCAAGCAGCTGGGACTACAGGCGCCCGCCACCTCGCCCGGCTAGTTTTTTGTATTTTTTTAGTAGAGATGGGATTTCACTGTGTTAACCAGGATGGTCTCGATCTCCTGACCTCGTGATCCGCCCATCTTGGCCTCCCAAAGTGCTGGGATTACAGGCTTGAGCCACTGCGCCCGGCCTTTCTTGGATTTTTTATTAAGATAAAGTTTCAATTTTAGAAAGGATTTTGATTTTTTTTTTTTTTTTTTGAGACGAAGTCTTGCTCTGTCGCCCAGGCTGGAGTACAGTGGCGCCATTTTGGCTCACTGCAACCTCCGCTTCCCGGGTTCCAGCGATCCTTCTGCCTCAGCCTCCCGAGTAGCTGGGACTACAGGCGCCTGCCACCATGCCTGGCTAATTTTTGTATTTTTAGTAGAGACAGTCTTTCACCATATTGGCCAAGCTGGTCTTGAACTCCTGACCTCAGGTAATTTGCCTGCCTCGGCCTCCCAAAATGTTGGGATTACAGGCGTGAGCCACAGCCCCAGGCCTACTGTAGTGTTAGATGTAGAAAAGTTGCAGGTGCAGTGGAGAGAGCTCCCTGTCCCGCTGCCTCACTCCCCATGGAGGCCCCCCTGGGGCAGTCCTCCCACCTGAGGGGTCCCCGCCGACCCACAGTGATGGGCGCACACGTGATGCAGACGTGCCCCGTCTCCCAGTGTCCTTCCCGCTCTGGGAGTCCACGTGGCGTTTGATCACCGTCTCCTTAGGCTCCTCTGGGGTGACGGTTCCTCAGACCTCCTTTGGCAGTTTCGAGGACTGGTCTCGTGTTTTGTAGGACGTTCCGCAGTAGGGATTGTCTGACGTGTTTCTCACAGTGGGCAGAGCTGGAGTTAACTTTTGTGTCTCTGGGTTCTGGTAACTGCTGCTTAGAACTCAGGAGAAGCGAAGGGCTCTGTGTCCCATGTTGTGAACAGATGGGGAGGCAGTGGATGGGTAGTTGTTTCTTCGGCCTCCCCTCGTGTATTTCAGGCGAGCACTGTGTCACATGGGGAGTGTTTAGGGCCCTTAGAGTGTCGTCCCCAACCAGCAGCAGTAGCAGCAGCAGTCTCGGGGCAGGCGTGGGTAGTGCTGTCCCCGGCTGAAGCAGCACCTGCCTGTGGACATGTGTTCATCACGGTTGACAAAGCAGCTCTGCAGAGCTCGGGCTCACCACAGTGGGAGCCAGAGCAGGCAGGGGCAAAGCTGCAGGCGAGGCTTCTCACTGGCTGTGGAGTGGCGTGTCTGCCCTGTGTGTGAACTGTCAGCCCCTCACACACTCAGTGGGTTGCAGAACTTAGTAAAATCTCAGACCAGCCCTAGAGAGGAAGTGTTTGTCTCTTGCAATAAAGCCACAGGTAAATCACCGTAGCTTCAGGGGTTACCATTTTCTTTAGAAAATCTGGAGGAGTGAGGAAAGGAGCAGGCAGTTAACAAAAAAAAAAAAAAGAAAAAATCTGGAAGAGTTCTTCCTTCACGGAAACCAGTGAAATGTGGCTGTGGCAGTGTTTTCTGTGGTCGGGCCAGGCCACCCCAGAGGCAGGGCCACTGGCACAGGACAGTCAGCATCTCGAGTGTTTTCCAAGATCCCACCTAGAGTGGCTGAAATTCCCTTCCCCAAATTGAGAGGTCCCAGCTCACACAACTTCTCAGATTCCTTCTCCCGGTGTTGTCTCAATCAGGAGGGTGCAGCGTTTTAGCGTTTTACCCGTCTCCTTCCCTGTAGACACGCACATCTTGTTTGGTGAAAGAAACTGCAGTTGCCAAAAATAAGCCAAGATTTTGAAGGGAAGTAGAAAAATTAATGAGGCCACCGGAAAATCATTTATGAGGTTGAGATGGGGGTGATTCTTCTTTTGGAGCTGCCCCTGTGCCTCCGCTTCCCTGGGAAAGTGGCCTGTCCCGGGTGTCCTGCACACAGACAGGCCCTCACGCCTCTCACCACCTCCCTGGGACACAGAGATGCTCTGTCCGTCCTGGGGACTCACACACTGCTTGCCTGTTCTTTCCAGCTGGCAAACGCCCTTCTGGAAAAGGAAGTGATAAACTATGAGGACATCGAGGCTCTCATTGGCCCACCGCCCCATGGGCCGAAGAAAATGATCGCACCGCAGAGGTGGGTCGATGCCCAGAGGGAGAAACAGGACTCGGGAGAGGAGGAGGCCGAAGAGACCCAGCAGCCCCCACTTGGAGGCGAAGAGCCGACTTGGCCCAAGTAGCTGGGACGTGTTGGCCGCACGTGCGGGTGACCCGAGAACTGAGGGCTCACTCCGCCAGCCTGCGTTGCTTTTCAACTGAGGTTTGCACTTCCTCTTGCGGCCCTCAGTAGTCCCTGTGCAGCAACTTCTGAGATCTGTTTATTGATTACCCTTTTCATGATTGTAAGTTTCTCTGCAGAAACAGCTGACCGAGCCTTGTGTGTGTGCGTCATCTCCCCTATGGGGAAGGTCATCAGTGCTTTCCCGAGTGAGCATGGAACACCTGAGTTCCCAGGGTTCTAGACAGTCATTCCCAGCGTGGCTGAGGCCACCCAGAGGCAGCAGAGCATTCAGACTCCGAACAGACCCCTGTTCATGCCGACGCTTGCACGGCCGCCCAGTTCCTGTGGCTCCCTCAGAATGCTAACGGGCTTGGACATGAAAGGACCCTCTGAGCCGATTGTCCCATTTCCAGCAGCCCTGTCCTCCAGCTCTCACTGTCAGTGGGGCCACACAGTCCGGCCCAGGCACTGGGCTCCAGGGGACTCAACACTGCCCCCTGCTGCCATGTGGACGGGTGCAAGTTGAGGACTTCTTGCTGGTCTAGTCACATGCAGCGTTGGGGGATGCCTTGGTTTTTACTGCCCTGAGAACTGTTGAGACACTTTACCAATAAACTCTGTGGTTGGAAAATCTACATTTGCATTGTCTGGCCAGCTCGAATGCAGGGGAGCTGGCGGGCTTACCTTGGATCACAGGGTCTTGTGGTTTCAGTTTGTAATTAAAACTCCTGTAGGAATCTGGGGCCTGGACCCTGTAGGGATAGAGGACAATCCTCTGTCCTGGCCCTGTGTTCCGGGGCATGCGGCTTCCTTGCATCTGCCCTCCCTGTGGTGCAGTGACGTGAGTGGATTGTCCTGTTGTTGCTGCAACACTGAGTGCCCTGAGAAACGACGGCAGAGCAGTAAGGAGGCAGCCACAGGTGTGGTCACACACCCAAGTGGGGGCATCTCTGAGAGACACCTTGACCTTTGCCCAAGTTCTCCAAATCCAAAGAGCAGCACATAGTTGGGAAGTTTTAGCTGGTGTAGCCAAGAGTCATGTCCTCGATAATCATTTCTTTCCTGCTGTGTTGGTTTTTGACAGTCTTGCTTTGTCGCCCAGGCTAGAGTGCAGTGGCGCCATCTCGGCTCACTGCAGCCTTGATCTCCTGGGTTCAAGCAATCCTCCTGACTCTGCCTCCCAAGTAGCTGGGACCACAGGCATGCACCACTACGCCTAATTTTTGTATTTTTTGTAGAGACAGGGCTAGACTGGAATTTCTGAGTTCAAGTGATCCTCCTGCCTTGCCCTCCCAGTGTGTTGGGATTACAGGTGTGAGCCATTGTACCGAGCCTTTTGTGAAATTATTTTACTATTTTTAAATTTTTTTTTTTTGGAAGATGGAATCATGCTCTGTAGCCCAGGCTGGAGTGCAGTGGTGCTATCTTGGCTCTCTGCAACCTCCACCTCCCAGGTTCAAGCGATTCTTCTGCCTCAGCCTCCCAAGTAGCTGGGGCCACAGATGCGCGCCACCACATCCTGCTAATTTTTTTTATTTTTAGTAGAGATGGTCCTCATCTCCTGACCTCATGATCTGCCTGCTTCGGCCTCCCAAAGTGCTGGGATTACAGGTGTGAGCCACCACGCCCAGCCCTAAATTTTTTGTTTTTGAGACGGAGGCTTAACTCTGTCACCCAGGCTGGAGTGCAGTGGCGCAGTCTTGACTCTGTCACCTCCGCCTCCTGGGTTCAAGTGATTCTCCCGTCTGTCTCTTGAGTAGCTAGGATTACATGTGTACACTACCATTCACAGCTAATTTTTGTATTTTTAGTAGAGACAGGATTTCGCCATGTTGGCAAGGCTGGTCTCCAACTCCTGATCTCAGGTGATCCACTCGTCTCGGCCCCCTAAAGTGCTGGAATTACAGGCGTGAGCCACCATGCCCGGCTGTGAAATTTTTTTTTTTTTTCTTTTTTTTTTTACGGAGTCTTGCTCTGTTCCCCAGGCTGAAGTACAGTGGTGTGATCTCGGCTCACTGCAAGCTCTGCCTCCCTGGTTCACACCATTCTCCTGCCTCAGCCTCCCAAGTAGCTGGGGCTACAGGAGCCCGCCACCACGCCCGGCTCATTTTTCGTATTTTTAGTAGAGACAGGGTTTCACCGTGTTAGCCAGGATGGTCTTGATCTCCTGACCTCATGATCCGCCCGCCTCAGCTTCCCAAAGTGCTGGGATTACAGGCATGAGCCACCGAGCCCGGCCGGGACTGAAATTCTTAAAATGTGGATTAAGTTGTACCAGGAGGAAGGGTGGTGATTGGGTGAGGGTAGGGAAGAAAAAGGGTTATTAGGATTTAAAGGTTTCCAGGTGGCAGTAAGATGGATGGTGCCTTCACAGACTTGCACTAGAGAGTAAGAGCTGGCTTTTTGTTGCTGCTTTTCTTTGTGAAGGGAGGCAGCAGGCACAGCAGGTCAGAATGTGACATTTTCAGTCGGGTACCCCTGACCTTACAGAAGTCACCTAATCCTGGGCCAAGGGAAAGCGGGAACAGAGGTCAACAGTAACTGCTCCTTACGGAGTTGTGTGGATTCGATGTGAAAATGCACATCCAGAACTGAACTCTCTGCTTACAAAATGTTAATTTTATCCTTTAAAAAACGAGCACAGGCCGGGCGCGGTGGCTCACGCCTGTAATCCCAACACTTTGGGAGGCCGAGGCGGGCGGATTGCCTGAGCTCAGGAGTTCGAAACCAGCTTGGGCAACACGGTGAAACCCCGTCTCTACTACTAAACTAAAATACAAAAAATTAACCTGATGTGGTGGCAGGCGCCTGTAATCCCAGCTACTCGGGAGGCTAAGGCAGAATCGCTTGAACCCGGGAGGCAGAGGTTGCAGTGAGCCGAGATCACACCATTGCACTCCAGCCTGGGCGACTGAGTGAGGCTCTTATCTCAAAAAAAAAAAAAAGTTCTAAATGGATGGGAGGAGAATAAACGCTGGAACAAGGAGGACGACGGCCTTAGGTTGCGCAAACTGATCTCATTGCAGTTTTCCTGCCTTTGCGCTACAAACGTGTCCCACAAACGCAAACAAACTTAGAATTGCTGGGGCGTCGCCCGTTCGCCGTCCGCCCAGATGCTGGCCCCGCGCGCGTTAAACCCGCAAGGCAGGACTCGGCCTGAGCCCACCGCGGCCCGCGCAGCGGCTGAAGCGCCGGGGCAGTAACGGAGGACGTCAAGCAAGTTCAGCCACCGGCTCCGCAGGCCCCAGGCATCCTGGCCGCGCCTCCGCACTGTGAGGGACGCCATGTCTGCCAGGGCGGCCCTAGGGCTGCCGGCGGAGCCGCGGCGACGTCAGTTCCTCCTTTCCGGGCTCTGATTGGTCAGCGCGCCCGGCTCTTCTGGTTGGCCGGCCCCGCTATCATCCCAGGGTGCATTGCGGTGCCGTTTCCTTTCCGCTCGGTTGTCTTCCTGTGCAGGAGGTGAGCGAGACCCGGTCCCGGCCTTTGGGCTTCATCCAGCGCCATCGGCCTGCCGTTGCTGCCAGCGCGGGCATGGATGGGCCCCTTCTTTTTCGCAGACAGCGTTGGGCCGGGGCCCGGGCTCTAGGAGCGGCTGGACGGCCCAGGCCGCAGGGTTCAGGGCGGAGGCCCGGGGGGTGCGCGCGCCCGGGGCGCGGCCTCTCACTCGCTCCCTCGCGTTCGCAGCCGCAGGGCCGTAGGCAGCCATGGCGCCCAGCCGGAATGGCATGATCTTGAAGCCCCACTTCCACAAGGACTGGCAGCGGCGCGTAGCCACGTGGTTCAACCAGCCGGCCCGGAAGATCCGCAGGTGAGCCCTGCGCTCGGCGCTGCCCCTGGGGCTCGCGCCCGCGGCTGCGCCTCGTTTTGGGGGTGGCCGGTGCCAGGGCGGGGGGCGCTGTCTGCGGCCGTCGCGGAGCACTTGCCTGGCGGCCTCGGGCGAGGGTGACCGCCGCTGGGCTTCTCTCCACCAGACGCAAGGCCCGGCAAGCCAAGGCGCGCCGCATCGCCCCGCGCCCCGCGTCGGGGCCCATCCGGCCCATCGTGCGCTGCCCCACGGTTCGGTACCACACGAAGGTGCGCGCTGGCCGCGGCTTCAGCCTGGAGGAGCTCAGGGTGAGTAGTGGCAGCGCCGCAGTGTCAGGAGGGCCCCTGAGTCCCCTCTGCTGGCCTCAGTCGCGTGATGACATTCTCCGGAATCGCTGTACGGCCTTGATGAAAGCACGTTTGAACCCTTTTCCATCTGATCGCTGAGCCTTTCATCCGGCCTTGGGGTGGAGAAAGCCCGGGCCTGCCTCCATCTCTCTCCGGTTCTGGGGCAGGTGGCCGGCATTCACAAGAAGGTGGCCCGGACCATCGGCATCTCTGTGGATCCGAGGAGGCGGAACAAGTCCACGGAGTCCCTGCAGGCCAACGTGCAGCGGCTGAAGGAGTACCGCTCCAAACTCATCCTCTTCCCCAGGAAGCCCTCGGCCCCCAAGAAGGGAGACAGTTCTGTGAGTACAGGGCTCTCTGGCCGTCCTGGCGCGCGGGGAAAGTGAGGCTTGGTTCTTTTATCAGTGACGCCCGTCCCTGGGTCCTACTGGGGTGAGGAGAACCAAAACATTGTGGCTGTTCTGATCCGCAAGATACGCCTGTCTTGCAGGAGTGGATGATGAACTAATCGAGACTACCTGTGGTTTTCAGCAGGGGTGACCTTAATGGTCATGGCAAAGGCTGTGTGACTTGGAGCCAGCTTTTCCCATTGAAATCATTGTCTCCCTAAAATGCTTCATATTCCAAATATTCTAGAAAAACCTTGTAGGATAAGGTTGATAAGAGTCCATTGTATACGTTTCCGGGTAGTTGAATCAGGGAACGATTTTCTCTGCCCTGTCCCTGGTTCACAGGTAGATACAACTGTCTCATGCGTGTTCTGTCAACTCAGTAAGATAGTCACCTAACTAGTAATGACTGCTCTCAACACTGGGGACACAAAGTATGTTGTAGGAAAGGCTCAGACACTGGTGCTGAACTCGGGATCCCCAGGGGGAAGTCTGGGGCCAGGTGAGGGTGGAGGCCTTGGGGCAGTGCGGCTAAAGGCACTTAACTCTTCCCATTCATCAACAGGCTGAAGAACTGAAACTGGCCACCCAGCTGACGGGACCGGTCATGCCCATCCGGAATGTAAGTTAACACTTGCTCAAATCCAGGCTTTAGACGAGATCAGCGGGTGAACATGTGGATATCTGAGATGGGGATCAGGCCTAAGAAAGTTGACAGTGGCAGTTGTGGTGCATGTGGAGGTTTGTGGAAAAGAACATTTCCTAGTTTTGACTTCTTGCAACCACGAAGCCATAAATTGGGAAGTGTTTTTGGTTTTTTTGGAAAGAGTTTCTCTACATTGCTTACATTGGTTTTGAATTTCTGGATTTACAGACCTGAGCTGCTGTGTCGAGCTCAGGCAGGGAGGGTTTTCCTTTTCTTCTTTTTTAATCCCAGGGAAGGTGACTGACTCAAGGGTCACTTTCCAGCAGTGCTTAGGCAGCACACCTGCCCTTCCACCCCCTCCCCGGCCCCGGGTCCTCTGGGTTCTGCTGATGCCTGGTTGTGCCCTTGCTCATTGAATCATTGGGTTTAACAACTTGTCTTTCTCTTCTAGGTCTATAAGAAGGAGAAAGCTCGAGTCATTACTGAGGAGGAGAAGAATTTCAAAGCCTTCGCTAGTCTCCGCATGGCCCGTGCCAACGCCCGACTCTTCGGCATACGGGCAAAAAGAGCCAAGGAAGCCGCAGAACAGGATGTTGAAAAGAAAAAATAAAGCCCTCCTGGGGACTTGTAATCAGTCAGCAGTCATGCTGGGTCTCCACGCAGTGTATTTCGTGGGAGCAGCTGGGCCTGGGATGGGGTTTCGCTGCTGTGACTTCCTTACAGGGGATTTGGGGCTTTCTTGAAAGACAGTCCAAGCCCTGGATTATGCGTTCCTTTCTGTGTTAAAGCACTGTTGGTGGTTTGGTTAGTGACTGATGTAAAATGGTTTTTTTGTGGGGAGGTTACAGAGGCTGACTTCAGCAGAGTGGACTTGTTTTTTTTTTTCTTTTTAAAGAGAGAAGGTTGGGCTGGTACTCACACTGTAATCCGAGTACTTTGGGATTGGCTCAGGAGTTCAACACCAGCCTGGCCAACATGGCAAAATCCCGTCTCTACTAAAAATACAAAGATCAGCTGTGCGTGGTGCCATGCACTCCTAGTTGCAGCTACTGGGAGGCTGAGGTGCGGGGATCACTTGAACCCAGGAGGCAGAGGGTGCAGCGAGCCAAGATCATACCATTGCATTCTAGCCTGGGCAACAGTGAGACTGTCTAAAAAAATAATAAAGAGACAGGGTCTTTGGCACACAGGGCTGGAGTGCAGTGCCACAATCATGGCTCACTGCAGCCTTGAACTTAACGACCTCAAGCAATCCTCCCTCAGCCTTCCTAGTAGAGAAGTTTAGAGGCATGAGACCCTGCACCCAACCTAGAGTTGCCTTTTTTAAGCAAAGTAGTTTGTAGTTAATGTAGCATCTTGGACTTTGGGGCATCACTCTTGAGCCTGTTGTGCCTGGTGACCATGGTCCTGACCCTTCCCTTCACTGGGCGTCCTCACCCCAACACCAAGGTATTAGATGGCCCTGCCAAGTGTCGGCCTCTCCTGTAAACATTCTGAAGCCATTGTTCTTGCTTCATGGACGAGAGGCAGCCAAGAGAGTTCCATGGTGCCCTGGTCTGAGCTGGGCATCCCCACGTCTTGTGTCCGAGGGCAGCACGATTCTTTGTGCAGTGCTCAGACACAGCCTGCCCTGGTCCTACCAGCTCACAGCAGTGCCTGCTCTCCTTGGCGGCTATGGCCATGACAGCCCCAGAGAGGCAGCTTCAGGGACCAAGTCAGATTCTGTTTTCTCTGCATGCCTTTGCCAGGTGCAGGCATTGAGGCACCCAGTGGGCTGTTACTGGCGTGGAAATAGGTGATGTTGGTACCTCTGCTGCTGCACTCCTAGTCACGTGATACGTGATGACACCTTGCATGTTTGGAAACAGATCTTAAGCCATCTAGTAGATGATTTGGAGGCTCCTGGCTACCGTTTCATGTCTACGGTGTACATGCTGAGTTTGATCAGTTTGTATGTTTGGGAATCTTGTCCTCTAAAGTTAAGGTGGGCCGGGCGCAGTGGCTCATCCCTGTAATCCTACCACTTTGGGGAGGCCGAGGTGGGTGGATCACCTGCGGTTAGGAGTTCGAGACCAGCCTGGCCAATATGCTGAAACCTCATCTCTACTAAAAATACAATAATTAGCTGAGTGGTGGCACACACCTGTAATCCCAGCTACTCGCAAGGCAGAGACTGCAGTGAGCCGACATGTGCCACTGCACTCCAGCCTGGGTGACAGAGCGAGACTCCGTCTCAAAAGAAAAAAAAGGTGCAAGGTGGATGATTGGAAGCTTAAACCTAGGCTCAAATCCCTCTTACATGGAAGTTCTCTGGTGGGCTCCAACCTGGCTGAAGGCTGGTCGCAGGGGGTTGGAGGTCACTGGCACTGGGCACTCCAGCCTGCTTCCTCCCTCCAGCCTGCTTCCTCCCTGCCACACCACACTAGGGGACAGGCCTTTCTGCTGTCTGCAGGGCAGCACCTGGTGTAGGTGTGCAGTGTGATGTGGTGAGTGGAGTAGAGGTCTGCACCCCATCACACCCCTTGCTGCTTTTACAAAGCACTGTGATCCGCTTGCTTGTTCCGGCGGCTCTCCTGCCAGCTGACTCCACAGGGAAATCGGGGGGTTCAGGTATCGTCCGTGCACCTGGGGCAGAGTAGCCTGCACTGAACCTGCCAGAGCGTCCTCCCCATTCCACTGAAAGAAAAGTTCCCAGGGCCATGTTCCTAACCTGTGTTCTCTCCATTTGCTTCATCCATTGAGACCCCTGACGGGAGAGGGTGGATTTTCTCTGTGGTGTCTCGGACCCTGCTGTTGGCCAGCACTGTTAGCAATAGGTCATTTTTCTAGGTTACGCTGGGACAGTGTGAGTCTGGTGCCGGACATGGCTGTGGGTTGGGCCGCTCTGCCTACTGCCTGCTGCTCCGCTACCTGAGATGCAGCAGGTGCAGCTGTGCCCTTCCTGGGACTGAGGAAGGCTCCCTGCAGGATAGCTGGGGGACTGGGCAGGTCGGTGAGGCAGCTTCCCTGCTCACACCCAGACCTTGGAGCTGGAGCAAGATCTCTCCTGATCCGGGTACAGGCCTGTCTGCTCCAAGACAGACTCTGCCACCAGATGCAAAGGGGCCCTTTGTTTTAACTTAGTCCCTGGGCACCGCCCGATTCAGCACCTGGCGGCCCAGGTTCCCCCGCTGGTGGGGACACGTGCCTGAGTGTGGGCATGTTGACGAAGTGGCCTCTCTGTTGTGATGTGTGGGCCTGACCTAGGGGGCGCTGTGGAACCTGGGCTGGAACCAGCCCTCTGTGCCAGGCCGCAGACAGGTGCCGCCGGCCCTGAGGGGCAGCTGCAGTGGCATGAGTCACTGGGAGCTGAGAGGAAGGGCCCTGACCCAGCCTCAGGCAAAACGGCTTTGGGGAACACCTTGATTTCAGCCATGTGAGCCCTCCCAGGGAGTGCAGCCCAGCTGTGAAGACGCAGAGACAGACCTGTGTGCCACGAAGCTTGTGGTCTGCTGCCCAGCGTAGGAAGGGCACCCAGGGTCCTCACTCCATTTTGCGGGATTCCATCGGTGTGCGAGCACTTCCCATTCAGCCTGTCCCCCCCGGGGAGCACGGACTGGCTCTGGCGCCCTTGGCCTTGTAGAAGCGTTGGTTTTATGGCAGATGCATCTCTCCGGCAGTCTCCCACGGTGGGCGGGGCTTTGCCAGCAATGCCTATGGGGATCATGGGGCCAGGTGCGCTCCAGCTCCTGCAGAACTGATCAGGGATAGTCTTGGGAGGCGCTAATCGCATGCCCCGGTAATGCGCCGCTTCTCAGGCCGGCTGCTCTGGCCCCAGCTAAAGGGGAAGACGTGTGCTGACAGGAGCTGCACACAATTTTTCTCCATGTATTGTTTATTTTGCTATTTCTTTTCGCTGGACATTAGGAATTTCAGTTTTCCCAGGTTGTATTTTTCCTTTTCTGTTTTAAAATTATTATGCAGGGCTGGGTGAGGTCACTCATGCCTATCTAGTCTGAAAACTTTGGGAGGCTGAGGTAGGAGGATGGTATGAGCCCAGGAGTTTAAGGCTGCAGTGAGCCAAGATCGCTCCACTGCCCTCCGGCCTGGATGACAGAGCGAGACCCTGTCTCAAAAAAATACATATGATGCAGTAGTTTCAACCCTGGAAGAGTAGTGTGCATCTTTGAATTTTAACATGTGTTCCTCACCCATCCAGGCATAGTTTTATTTGCAATCTGGTTATCCTATAGTTGCTTAGTTAAAAATATATGTAATTGCAATCATTTAAAAAGCAAAAAACAGGCCAGGTACAGTGGCTCCTGCCTGTAATCCCAGCACTTCAGGAGGCCGGGGCAGGCAGATCTTTTGAACCCAGGAGTTTGAGACCAGCCCGGGCAACATGGCAAAGACCCGTGTCTACCAAAAAAATAAATATACTAGCCGGCATGGTGGCACGTGCCTATAGTCCCAGCTACTCAGGAGGCTGAGGCGGGAGGATCTCTTGAGCCCGGGAGGTCGAGGCTGCAGTGAGCTGAGACTGTGCCACTGCCCTCCATCTTGAGTGACAGAGTGAGAGACCCTGTCTCAAAAAAAAAAAAAGAAGAAGAAGAAGAAGAAGAAATAATACTAATTAGAACAGTTGTAATTTAGAGGGAAATTACAGTCATTTTAGGTTATTTGGTGGTTTCTTCATTTCATTTAAGCCAGAGAAGAAGTGGATATCTGCATTCTCTTCTCTATTTTCGTGTGTCTCCATGTATTAGTTTTTTCTTTATAATTAGTTGCATTTATTTTTTATGGTTTCTGTATCTTAAATTTTTTTTTAAGTTATAGAAGAAATATATGCCATTGGCAAAAAAAAAAAAAAAAAAAATCCAGCTACACAGAAGTGAGGAGAGCGAAGCAAACAGCCGCTTCACGTCCCACACCCTGGGAGCAGCTGCGCCCGGGTCTGTCTGGAGACGGTGTGTGAGCACATTCCAGCGCAAGAATCTGGGCTTCTGTTTCTTTCTTTTTTTTTTTTTTTTTTTTTTTT
>NC_045450.1:74281340-74288088 GCF_002776525.5 Piliocolobus tephrosceles
TTAGCCAGGATGGTCTCGATCTCCTGACCTCATGGTCCACCCGCCTCAGCCTCCCAAACTGATGGGATTACAGGCGTGAGCCACCGCGCCCGGCCGCTTCTGTTTCTTATGAAACCAGCTGATGCTACACTGTGTGCCCTGTGTTGTGTTGTGCCGGGTACCTAGGCGGACCTGGCTTCTCCCTGTGCCTGTGAAGGGCAGACGGCGTTGTGTCTGTGCGGTCCTGCAGGCAGGAGCACGGGAGGGCTGCTGTCTTGTTGGGCATCTCCAGTTACTGGACCTTCTTGTCTCTCTGGGGCCCCGTTACCTCCTTCCTCTCACGTTTCATTGCGATGTTCATCATTTTCTTGAACTGCAGCTGGTCTTTATGTGTTAAGGAACTTTTGCCTTCTATCACCTGTTGACAACATTTCTTTCCTGCTTGCTCTTTTCCTTTTGACTCGGAGAGCAAATGGGACGTTCTTTCAGGAGATGGTGTGGTGGGATGGACCACAAACTCGGCATCAATAGTGGATGTTGGTCATTCTTTTTGACTTTCCAACATCAGAACCCACTTTTGGGGAATGGGAGGCAGAGCCTCCTCCCTCTGCTGCACTGCCCAGGCTCCTTGCAGTGAGCTGAGCCCAGGCCCTGCCGGCCCCACACTTGGTTGATGGCTGTATAGCCATAGGTCTGTGGGCAGAAAGGTCACATCACGTGTCCCGGGTGGGCACTGAGTCCAGACGGGGCGGGCACCCTCGCTGTCCTCACCGTGGGCTTCGGGGCACCGCCCTGCAGTTCGAGGAATTTCCTGGTAGCCTTTTCTCTTCCTCAGTTGGCTGGAAGAGTTTTCAGTTGCTTTGAAGCCCCTGCCAATGCTGAGGGCATGACCAGCCCCAGCTCTGGGCACCTGTGTGGCTTACTCAGCCAGTATCGCACTGCCCACCACACCAGGCACCGTGAGAGCACAGGGCTACAAGGAAAGAGGCAGAGGCTAGGCCGGGCGCGGTGGCTCAAGCCTGTAATCCCAGTACTTTGGGAGGCCGAGACGGGTGGATCACGAGGTCAGGAGATCGAGAGCATCCTGGCTAATACGGTGAAACCCTGTCTCTACTAAAAAATACAAAAAACTAGCCAGGCGAGGTGGCGGGCGCCTGTAGTCCCAGCTACTTGGGAGGCTGAGGCAGGAGAATGGCGTAAACCCTGGGGGCGGAGCTTGCAGGGAGCTGAGATCCAGCCACTGCACTCCAGCCTGGGTGACAGAGCCAGACTCCGTCTCAAAAAAAAAAAAAAAGAGGCAGGGGCTGATGTGGAGCAGGTGCTGGGCAGACAGGCGGCCACAGGGGAGGCAGAGGGGTCACCTAAAGGCAGGGAGATGAAGGGAGGACAACTTAAGAGCAGTTTATGTAGGGTCCAGCCCCACAGGGTCAGTGGGTTTTTCTCCCCATGTGCGGAGACGAGAGATTGTAGGAATAAAGACACAAGACAAAGAGATAAAAGACAGCTGGGCCCCGGGGACCACGACCACCAAGACGTGGAGACTGGTAGTGGCCCCGAATGCCAGGCTGTGCTGATATTTATTGGACACAAGACAAAGGGGCAGGGTAAGGAGTGAGAGCCATCTCCGATGACAGGTAAGGTCACGTGGGTCACGTGTCCACTGGACGGGGGCCCTTCCCTGCCTGGCAGCCGAGGCAGAGAGAAAGAGAAGAGAGACAGACAGCTTATGCCATTGTTTCTGCATATCAGAGACTTTTAGTACTTTCACTAATCTGCTACTGCTAGCTAGAAGGCAGAGCCAGGTGTGCAGGGTGGAACATGAAAGCGGACGAGGAGCCTGACCACTGAAGCACAGCATCACAGGGAGACGGTCAGGCCTCCGGATAACTGATGTCAGGCCTTCCGCAAGAGGCGGAGGAGTCGAGTCTTCTCCAAACTCCCCCTGGGAGAGGGAGACACCCTTTCCCGGCCTGCTGAGTAGCGGATGCTTTTTCTCGACACTGACGCTACCGCTAGACCACGGTCCACTTGGCAACGGGCATCTTCCCAGACGCTGGCGTTACCACTAGACCAAGGAGCCCTCCGGTGGCCCTGCCCGGGCATCACAGAAGGCTCACACTCTTGTCTCCTGGTCACTTCTCACTATGTCCTTTCAGCTCCTAACTCTGTATGGCCTGGTTTCTCCTCGGTTATGATTGTAGAGTGAGGATTATTTATTTATTTATTTAATTTGAGACAGAGTCACGCTCAGTTGCCCGGGCTGGAGTGCAGTGGCGCGATCTCGGCTCACTGCAAGCTCCGCCTCCCGGGTTCACGCCATTCTCCTGCCTCAGCCTCCCGAGCAGCTGGGACTACAGGCGCCCGCCACTATGCCCGGCTAATTTTTTTTGTATTTTTAGTAGAGACGGGGTTTCACCGTCTTGGCCAGGATGGTCTCGATCTCCTGACCTTGTGATCCGCCCGTCTCGGCCTCCCAAGAGTGAGGATTATTATAATATTGGAGTAAAGAGTAATTGCTACAAACTAATGATTAATGATATTCATATATAATCATCATATCTATTATCTATATCTAGTATGACTATTCTTATTTTATATATTTTATTATACTGCAACAGCTCGTGCCCTCGATCTCTTGCCTCGGCACCTGGGTGACTTGCTGCCCACAAGTTTATAAGTTAAGGGCATCTGCTACCTCCCAGGCACGGCCCTAGGCTGGGACCACAGTGTACCAAACTACTCACCTGCCCCTTAGTGCGTCTCTGCGAATTTTCAGCTTCATCTCAGCCAGCCGGGCGCAGTGGCTCACACCTGTAATCCCAGACTTTGGGAGGCCATGGTGGGTGGATCACTTGAGCCCAGGAATTCAAGACCAGCCTGGGCAACATAGTGAAACCCTGTCTCTACAAAAGTTTTAAAAATTGGCTGGGTGCAGTGGCTCATGCCTGTAATCCCAGCACTTTGGGAGGCCAAGGCGGGTGGATCACAAGGTCAAGAGATCGAGACCAGCCTGGCCAATATGGTGAAACCCGTCTCTGCTAAAAATACAAAAATTAGCTGGGCATGGTGGCACACGCCTGTAACCCCAGCTAATTGGGAGGCTAAGACAGGAGCATCGCTTGAACCCGGAGGCGGAGGTTGCAGTGAGCTGAGGTTGCACCATTGCACTCTAGGCTGGGCGACAGAGGGAGACTGTCTCCAAAAAATAAAAATAAAAAAAATACAAAAATACAAAAATTAGCCGGGTGTAATGGCAGGCACCTGTAGTCCCAGCTACTCAGGAGGCTGAGGCAGGAGAATCGCTTGAACCTGGGAGGTGGAGGTTGTAGTGAGCCGAGATTACACCATTGCATTCCAGCCTGGGTGACACAGCGAGACTCTGTCTAAAAATAATCAAGCATCTCTTCCCTTGACCTTCCCCGAGCTTTCATTCCTAACACCGTCTGGCCTCTTCCCTTACCTGTACCTGGGCAGGTGCCTCATGGGCTGCGGCTAGGGATTCCGTGGGGAAGACCAGGCACTGGCAGAGCCTGGTGCCAGAAGGGGCCCCAGGAGCTCCTCCCTTTCCCACAGCCTCAGAGTGGGCAGGGGGAGGGCTGTGGTGGTGGAGGGCCTGGGGGCTTTCTCTGCAGGTGGCCCAGGAAGAAAGGGGGCCGACATTCCACAGCCTTCTCCAGACCCCCTTCCTGGGGGCTGGATGTCACAGTCAGTCTCAGGGGCCTCCTGCACAGGCGAGAGGGGCAGGGCAGTGGAGGGCGGATCAGACCCGGCCCGGTCATTGTCCAGCCTCCGCATTGTCTTACCCTCAGGCTTCACGTCTGCAGCGGCACCGCCAAAGCTGTGGTGCGGGAGGACAATTCTGATGTGGCACGGTCCCTGGCAGCACCTGCCCTTCTGAGTAACTCCCAGAAAGGGTGCTGCCTCCTGGGGAGGCGGGGGAAGAACTAGGCTCTTGATGAAAGGGACTGGACAGCAGAGGGAAGTGTCCGAGCAGCACATTCCAGGCCGGCTTTTTACCAAGAATAGCATCAAAAGCCTCCCATGACTCAAGCAAGACTAAAACCAGGACGTCCATCAGTTGGAATGGGGCTGAGGACACCAGCCCCGGGGACGCGGCTCTTGCTTGCCATCACTTCCCACAGGACCAGAGTCTCCTCCGGGCCTCTCTGCTCCTGCCCTGGCCCCGTGGTCAGCAGCCACCCTCTGGTGCCCACCTTCTGAAGCTTACCCTTGTGCGAGCCCCTCCCTCAAGCATGGGCCGGACCCAACACTGGGGTCTCCCAGAAGCCTCCTTTGACCTTGGAGCAAGGGGAGCTGAGGGGACAGGCGGGCAACAGGAAGGCATGCGGCCACAGAGGCACCAGCACTGTGAGAGGGGCTGCCTTGGGGTAGAGAGTGCTGGTCTCGGAAGAGCCTCGGAGCACGGCCGTGGCCACACAGGCTTAGAAGCCGGCGGCCCCACAGCTGCTGTCTGAGGGGTTGGCCCCAGGCCGGGTACAGAGCCCCCAGCAGCAGTGGCACCATTGGCCGGGCCTTCTCCCCGGCCAGAGCCTGTTTGTCATGAGCAGCTGGCACTCACAGGCCCGGTGGTTTCGAGGCCCTGCTCAACTCGGGCTTGAGCTGCTCATCCGAGTGCACGGACCTCGTGGACAGCAATCGCCCAGTGTCAGAAGGCCTCCCGGCAGCACCTCGGGATTATAGGGGTTGGTTCTGGGGAGTCGACAGGACACTGGAAGGAAGTGAGGTTCAGAGGGTTAGCGTGGTGGGGAGGCCGGGCAAGTCTGCAAAAGGGCAGCATGGAGGAGGCAAGCGGGCACAGGTGGTCCACAGGCTGGGGAGGTGGTCCTTGGGCACAGGAGGAGGTGAGCGGGGACAGGAGGAGGTGAGCGGGGACGGAAGATGAGCGATGAGTAGGCACGGGGGGAGGTGAGTGGGCACGGTGGGAGGTGAGCGGGCACAGGTGGTCGGGGGGCTGGGGAGGTGGTCAGGGGGCCCAGGGCCACTGCTGGTCAGCAGGCTTGGTAGTTGGGAAGAAGAGAGGACCCAGGAGTGGGGACAGTGGGACCAGGAGCCCGAGTCCTGGGGAACTCTGGGATGGCTAGTGCCTGGGTCTGAGCACAGAGGGGTCCTGGCTCAGGAGGGCCCACGTGAGTGAGGAAGAACCAGTCCGGGCAGGGGCCCTGACCCCTGGGTCTCACTGCACAGGGACTGTGAAGACTGGGCCCCTCCATAGTAAGTTCTCCTCAGGGTCTCTGGAAACATTCTGGGCAGGGGCAGCAAAGCCATCGAGGCACCCCGGGACCTGGACAGGCCAAGGAGGGTGTGAGCGCTGGGTTCTGAGCTGGGTTCTAGGTTCCAGCTCCACCCCTGCTGTGTGGCCTCAGGCACCAGAATGCCCTCTCTGAGCCGTGTCTCCCACCAGCAGTGGTGTCTCCAGCTGGGCAGAGATGCTAGGGGCTGGGATGGTCCACTCCTGGCTTCATGCAGACAAGGGGCAGGAGAGATGGCAGCCCGGGGCTGCACGTGAGAACGTGCATGGAGAAGAAGGGGGTCTTGTCCACACCCAGAAGACGGTGTTGGGAGAAGGAAGTGGAGGAAGGGGACGTGGCCTGTGTCTGCGCTTGTGTGTCTTGGGTGCCTGGCGTGTCTGCGTGTGGGCTGTCTCTCTATGAGTGTGTGCACGTGTCTGCAGTATTTGGCACACATGTGTGTGGCGTGTACTCATGCCTGCCTGCATGTGCTGAGTGTGGTGGAGGAGGAAGGCCCCCTCATCAGTCCCCAGGTCTCTGAGGCTGTAACAAGGTCACCAAGGATCTGAGACCGGCCAGGTGTGTTGTCTCAGCCAACAGCCGGCGTGGCCGCCTCTGGGCACAGTCGATTTCTCAAATAAGATCAACGTCAGATCCTGCAGGAAGACAGTCTGATCCAGATAGGTTGCAGATGTTCTAAGATAAAATAACCTTTCTTTAGGAGGAAAGAAAAGAAGAGGGTAGGTTTGCAACCAGGTTAAAAAAAGCAGCACCCATCCGGACATGTGGAGAGCTGTTTCCTGTTAAACAATCCTGTTAGTAACCCCCACCCTCTGCAATTTCTCGTTTTGAGGCAACTTCCGGGACAATCTCTCCATATGAAGGGCAGGTTCGAGGACCCCGCATTCAGGGGTGGGGACCGCGCCCCCGGACCGAGCCTTTGGCCATGGGCTGCACCAGCTGTGTGCTCAGGATGGCCAGGAAGGAGGCCATAGGCTCTGGGACAAGGGGCTATCCGAGTGTGGAGGAGAGCACTGGCTCCAGGGGATGCCCCTCAAGGCAGTGGCAGTGGGGCTGGGGTCTGCCAGGAACCTCTGGAGGCCCTGGACAGGGTTCCCTGCTCCCAGTTGGCCTCGCGGTCAGTGTGACTGGAATGGAAGATGGAGACTCTGACCAGATGGAGATGACACCCTCGAGGCAGATCCAGGACCAGGGAGCAGCCGTCAGAGCTGTGTTTCATTCGCTGATCCACCTGGAGTTTGTTGTCTTAGACTCTGTGTTGCGACCTGTCCTGGTGTTAACTCAGGCCTCAGTGGATTCCTGGTCCAGGATGGACAAGGTCATGGGCAGCACAGCCCTGGACGGTGGAACTGATGTTATGGATATGTGGGCCGGGAGCCCAGGGAGGGATGAGCCGGACGTTGCAGGATAGGTAGGAGTCGGGTGGTGGTTCAGACTGGGCAGGGCGTTGCCGGATAGGTAGGAGTCGGGTGGTGGTTCAGACTGGGCCGGGCGTTGCA
>NC_045450.1:74288098-74288512 GCF_002776525.5 Piliocolobus tephrosceles
GTTCAGACTGGGCCGGGCGTTGCAGGATAGGTAGGAGTCGGGTGGTGAGAGAGGCTGGAGGAGGCGGAGGCACTTGAGCCTGAAAAGCAAAGTATCTGAGTCCTGGATGCCAGGCGAGCCGCGCAGAGCACTTGGGCATGAATGTGTCATTGTTGCTTTGACCATGTGTGAGCCTCTGGATAGCCGTGGGGGTTGGCGCTAATCAGAGGGTTTCGTGGGTGACCCCGTGATGAGGGGATCCAGGCTACCCATTGAATGCAATATTGTCAATACGAAAGAAAAAATCAGGTTACAGAACACAAACCACCTGCTCCAACATCTACGGTGCCTCGACTGTGCCAGGCAGGGTCCCGGGCGTGGGGTCCCGGGCGTGGGGTCCTGGGCCCGGCCCGCGTGGTGATCCTGGCGTGGGGT
>NC_045450.1:74288522-74293020 GCF_002776525.5 Piliocolobus tephrosceles
GTGATCCTGGCGTGGGGTCCTGGGCCCGGCCCGCGTGGTGATCCTGGTGTGCAGACACTGAAGAGTCCTCTCAAGTGTGGGAAGGGCTCTGAGAGTTATGCACCTTTTTTTTGACAATAAAAAGAAATTTGCACATAAAAAAAAAAGCTGGAGGGATAGCTATGGGGAGGCAATGGTGCTGCATTGGGGTCTGGAAGCTTGTTTTGACTCCCTATCTGCATTGTCTAGTATTTCAACAAGGAACACGGTGATTATTCCTGAATGTATATGGGGGGATCTCATTTCCTGCGTCTGGCCCTGCAGGAAAAGCTGGGAGGGGGAGCCTCAGAAAGACAGCTCCACACTGCAGGGAGGTGGGGGGCCTCCATTGTTCCCGGGGCTACTGCGGGCTGGTCCCTGAGCAGGGGCAGGCAGCGTCCAGACACCAGCGCTACAGGGAAATTGGCTTTTTCTTCTGGGGTTTCTCTCCATTAGAGCAGGCTGTGGTCAGGGCTGTCAGCCAGGAGACACCAAGCTGGCCCGGGGCTGTGGCTGGAGACCCCAGTGGGTCGATTAAAATCTCCCTGGGCTTCAGAGACTCAAATTCCCAAACTGTGATCTTTCTTGGCTCCCTGCATCCTTTGCTTGGAAGCCATCTGTTATTTTGCCAGGGTGCCGCTATGTGATGGCCAAGGGCCGAACTGGGGTGTTCCAGGTTTAAGCTTTGTACCCCCCCAGAAAGCCTGGGTGACTCCACACTGCAGACAAGCAAACCTCAGGGCGGTGGTGAGGAGCTTTCGGGGGAGGTCAGAGCAGGAAGCTGAGCTTGGTCTGGGGAAACTGTCCCAGGGCTGCGGGAGCCCAGCGCGGACGTGTGCCTGCCCGAGCTGCCTGGGCGCCGACACCTTTGCCTGAATTTCTCCTTTTCCCATGGAAGTGGTTGGGGACTGAGGATGTGGCTTCGCCGCAGCCTGGGAGGCTGGGCTGAGGAGGACACAGGTCCGGGAAGGCCCAGGCTGGTTTCTAGAGAGCGGGACTGGCCTCTGCCCACTGCCCGGCTTTAGGGAGGAGGCCCAGAGGCCGGGGAGACAGAAGCAGACGGGGGCCCTGCAGGCCTCGCTGCGCCCTGACCCGTTCCTCGCCTCTTTAGCCGACCTCCCAGGAAGGCAGGAGCTGGGCTCCATGGCCTCTCCCGGCCCCGCCAGCCCCGTGCGGGCCTCCCTGCCTTGCAGTTGCGCCCGGTGCAATCCCGCCATCCGACCGCGTTCCTCCTCCGAGGCCCGGAGCCTCCTCGCCCTGTCGGCGGCGGCCCCCTCTGACCCCAGGGTCTTCTTCTAGAGTCCTGATTGCTGAGGCTGAGCCGGAGCGCCGGGTCTTCCCGCCCCTTCACCTTCACCTTTCAGTCTTAATGTCTCCCCTACACCCCCCTGCCACGTGGCTTTTGGCGAGGTCCCCGCCCTATTTTTAGGCAGAAATTGGCAAAAAGAATGGGCTGGGAGGTGGTTTCTGCCCCCGCCAACGCCTCCTGTTCTGCTGCTCCCTCCACCGGGACCGGTGATGGGGAAGGTGGGGGGGGGATGACGTTCAGGACGGAGCGGGCCCCCCAACGGAGCCCAGGCCTGCCCCGCCCCGGCCTCGGGGAACAGGTGTGGACCGTACCCCGCGGACCCCTCCGAGTCAGACCCCGATTCAGCCCTCGGCCCCCCTGGACGGTCCTTCCAGCCCCAGAGGAGCGCGGCGCCTGCACACAATAGGCGCCCACTAAATGCTTGTTGATGGAGGTGGCGAGTACCCGAAACCAGCGGAACCTGGAGATGGGATCCGAGAGATCCGGGAAGGGTGTGGGGATCTGGTGCCAAGCTGGGGTGCCCCCCCTCGCCTCCCCAGGGTCTGCCTGGGTCCGAACCCAGGCTCAGGCCCTGCGCAGCTCGGAGCCTCCAGCCCGGAGCGGATCCCTGGGCCGGGGATGCGCACAGCCGGGGAGGGCGCGCCCGACCTGACCCCAAAGCTATCAGTTGGTGGGGGGTCCCGGGGAATTAGAAGCTGTCTCCTCCCGGGGATCTCCAAGGGGCACCCCTGCCTCTGCCCCCTGCCCCGCTTTCCCGCCGCGCCCCTCCCCGGCCCCGCCCCCCGGCCGCGCCCCACCCCCTGCAGTCCCCGCGCGGCGGCCGCCCGAGCCACGTGCGCCCGCGCCCGGCAGGCGTTCAGGGAAGCGCGGCCACGCCTGGGCCGGCCACCATTTCCCGGGCGCCGCGGCGGCGCCGACTCGCGGGCAGCGGCCCCTCCGTGCGCCCAGCCTGGCCCCCGACCGCCGGGAGCATGAGCGCGGGCTCGGAGCGCGGGGCGGCGGCGGCCCCCGGGGGGTTGCCCGCGCCCTGCGCCTCGAAGGTGGAACTGCGGCTCAGCTGCCGGCACCTGCTGGACCGCGACCCGCTCACCAAGTCCGACCCCAGCGTGGCGTTGCTGCAGCAGGCGCAGGGCCAGTGGGTGCAGGTAGGGCCGGGGCGCGCGCCGAGCTGGGGATGCGGAGACCGGAGCGGGCGCGCTGAGGCCAGCGGGGCGCAAGGCGGGGGCCCCCCGGAGCTGGGGCTCAGCTCGGGGTCCGGGTTGGGGGTTACTAGGTCGGGGGGGTGTCCAGAGCGGTGGGGAGGGGTTGGGCTGGAGGAGGCGGCGGCGAGCGGGGTTCGGAGGAGAGAGGGGGGTGCCCCGCAGCGAGGGGCGCGGCCCAGGGTTTGGGGAGGGGGCCCTGGGCCAGCGTGAAGCGTCCAGGCGTGGGCAGGGGGCTCGACCAAGAGGCGCAGAGGAGATTGAGGGGTGAGGGGCGCCGGCCGACGAGGGGCGGGAGGCTGGACTGGGGTCGGGTCCTCACCACGGGGCGGGAGCAGGCCCGAGGGAGCCCGCGCTGCGGGGCGGACCTCCAGGGGTCCGGGGCTCCCGCTCCAACGTGGGTCTCAGGCGACCCCCGTGTGTCCGCGTTTGGGGTCGGAAGGGGCACGGGACCGGCGCCAGATGGGCGCTTCCTCGGTCACCATCTCGCGTGAAACGCGTGGCTTCACCTCAAAAGGGTGAGAAACGCGGGGCGCGAAGCCGCGGCGGGTGGAGGAGCTGGAGCTCGAACCCCGGTCCACGCGGCGCGCCAGCGCTTTTCCCCGGCGCAGGGGTCTCTCCAGACTCCAGAGCGCGGGCCCGGGCGGGGTGGGCAGGGGGACCCCAGCGGCTGCTTGGGCGGTGGAGGGGACATGTCGCGAGGTCCTGGGTCGCTGTCACCAGTGGCGTCTCCGGTCATCGGCCTTGAGGGTGAAGGGCCTGCCCCGCCCCCACCACCTGTCCCTGCGGCTCTGGCTCCCCCGGGAGGCCCCGTTCCCGCCCCTCAGAGCCCGAGCTGAACGGGTGGCCCATGCTTGCCCTTGGTTTGAGGTGCAGGATTTTTCGGGATTCTGAGATGAGTAGCCCAGGGGCCCAGCTGGGTCTTGTCGTTAGGGGGCATTTTGACCAGGGAACTGCGCCGGATGGGAGAGGCTGGTGAGCCCATGGTACCCCAGCCAGGAGGGAGGGCTCCCCTGTACCCTATGCCCCCTCCCCACTCAGCTGCTGCTGGGCAGTGTCCTGCACTTTAGGGTTGCCCAGCGCAGGGTGTGACTCTGATCTCGCCCCCGACTCAGCATGTCATTCTCATCCTCTCTGAGCCTCAGTTTCCCCATCTGTGATCTGAGGGTGGAGCAGACAGTGGTGGGTGTGAGCTGAGAAGCTGCGGCCCACAGCTGGCCAGGGGTGACCCCCAGGGTGGCCCTCGGGAGTACAGTCCCATGGACAGAGAGCAGGCAGGAGGAGGTCTTCCCAGGGTGTGAGTCCTCCTGGGGTGTGTGGGTGTGGGTAAGCGGCAGAGGGGAGACAGGGCTGGAGCCTGGCGTGGAAGCCCCTCGATGGGGTCAGCTCACAGGGTGCACCTGCAGGTGGGCAGAACCGAGGTGGTCCGGAGCAGCCTGCATCCCGTGTTCTCCAAAGTCTTCACCGTGGACTACTATTTCGAGGAGGTGCAGAGGCTGCGCTTTGAGGTATACGACACGCATGGGCCCAGCGGCTTCAGCTGTCAGGAGGACGACTTCCTGGGGGGCATGGAGTGCACCCTGGGGCAGGTGGGTGCCCCGTCCCCTCGGAGGGAGGAGGGTGGTTGGTGTGGGGGCCACAGCCAATTCAAGGCTGATGTACCAGCACCGCCAGGACCCTGCTGGGGTGGCCAGCCTGGCTCTGCCCCTCCACAGCTTCTCCTGAACAGTCCTTATTACATTAAAATATACATGTAATTTTGAACTGGGCAACGCATTCGTATGTTTTAAAGCCTGAAGGTATAAAAGGCTGTGGAGTGCCTCCCTCCTGCCCCGTCCAGCTGCTGTCAGGTCCTTGGACACTGTCCAGAGAGAGATTCTCACAGGAGCAAACAAGCCTATCACTTTTCCTCTTTTTTCTTCCTTTTCTTTTTTTTTTTTTTTTTTGAGGTGGAGTCTTACCTTTGTTGCCT
>NC_045450.1:74298020-74312973 GCF_002776525.5 Piliocolobus tephrosceles
AGAGACGGGATTTCACCGTGTTTGTCAGGCTGGTCTTGAAATCCTGACCTCGTGATCCACCCGCCTTGTCCTCCCAAAGTGCTGGGATTACAGGCGTGAGCCACGGCGCCCAGCCCACTTTTCCTCTTTTTTCAAAAAAACACAAATTATGGTCCCTGTTCTGCATCTTGTGTTTTCACTTCCATGACATGCAGCAGTTGCTCCATATCAGCACCTCAGAGTCTCCTGGTGGCCGGCCGTGGTGGTTCACACCTGTGATCCCAGCACTGTGGGAGACCGAGGCAGGCAGATCACCTGAGGTCAGGAGTTTGAAATCAGCCTAGCCAACATGTTGAAACCTCATCTCTACAAAAAGTACAATAATTAGCCGGGTGTGGTGGCGCACGCCTGTAATCCCAGCTACTCTGGAGGCTGAGGCAGGAGAATCAGTTGAACCCGGGAGGCAGAGGTTGCAGTGAGTGGAGATCGCGCCACTGCACTCTAGCCTGAGTGACAGATTGAGACTCTGTCTCAAAAAAAAAGAAAAGAAAAAAAAAAGTCTCCTTGTGAGCAGCAGGTCCTTGGTGATGCCCTCTGGGTTATGGCCTCCACAGCCAGCCCAAAAGTGGCTTCTGCAAGTCATGACCAGAGTATCTGTTGATGTACGGGGCATTGCTGGACACTGCGCTAAACACTTCCCATGCTGCACATTGAATCCTCACACCTTGCCGAGACTGGTGTGGCTCACGCCTGTAATCCCAGCACTTTGGGAGGTCGAGGCGGGGGCATCACGAGGTCAGGAGTTCAAGACCAACCTGGCCAACATGGCAAAACCCCATCTTTACTAAAAACACAAAAGAAATTAGCTGGGTGTGGTGGTGCGCACCTGTAGTCCCAGCTACTTGGGAGGTTGAGGCAGGAGAATCGCTTAAACCCGGGAGGCAGAGGTTGTAGGGGGCGAGATCGCACCACTGCACAACAGCCCAAGCAACAGTGTGAGACTTCGTCTCAAAAAAAAAAAAAAATTTACGACAAAATGCATAAATCTTAAGGGTTGAGACTGACAAGTTCAGGTGACTGTACACACCTGAACATTACCTGTCACACAGAACATCCCATCACCCATCATACAGAACATCCTGTCACCCGTCACACGGAACATCCTTATCACCTGCTCACACAGAATATCCCATCACCCATCACACGGAACACCCGTCATACGGAACATCCTGTCACCCATCACACGGAATATCCCATCACATGGAACATCCCGTCACCCATCACATGGAACATCCCATCACACGGAACATCCTGTCACCCATCACATGGAACATCCTGTCATCTGTCACATGGAACATCCGTATCACCTGCTCACACAGAACACCCCATCACCCATGACACGGAACACCTGTCACACGGAACATCCTGTCACATGGAACATCCCATCACCTGTCACATGCAACATCCCAACACCCATCACACTGATCATCCCGTCACCTGTCACATGGAACATCCATATCACCTGCTCACACGGAAATCCCGTCACCCGTCACCCGCAACATCCCATCATCCATCACATGGAACATCTCACCCATCACACGAAACATCCTGTCACTGGTTACACAGAACCTCCTGTCACCCATCACACGGAACATCCATTCACATGGAACATCCCATCACCCGTCACATAGAACATCCTGTCACACGGAACATCCCATCACCCGTCACACGGAACATCCCATCACCCTTCACACGGAACATCCCGTCACCTGTCACATGGAACACCCATCACACGGAACAGCCCATCACACGGAACAGCCCATCACACGGAACAGCCCATCACCCATCACACGGAACAGCCCATCACACGGAACAGCCCATCACTCATCACACGGAACATCCTTATCACCTGCTCACACGGAACATCCCGTCACACGGAACATCCCATCACCCGTCACACGGAACATCCCATCACACGGAACATCCCATCACCCATCACATGGAACATCCCATCACCTGTCATATGGATCACCCATCACACAGAACATCCCGTTACACGGAACATCCCATCACATGGAACATCCCATCACACAGAATATCCTATCACCCATCACATGGAACATCCCATCACATAGAACATCCTGTCACACGGAACATCCCATCACCCGTCACATGGAACATCCTTATGTCTTGTTCACACGGAACATCCCGTCACACGGAACATTCCATCACCCATCACATGGAACATCCCGTCACTCGTCACACAGAACATTTCACCCATCACATGGAACATTCCATCACCCCCAGCTCCCTCCGCCCCTTTGCCGCTAGCTCCCCGCCTGGTTCATCTCTTCTGGAATTCCACGTCCATGAATCACAGTGCATGTTCTCCCTGCTGTGGGATTCTTTTACCCAACGTAATGTGTGCGTGACTCATCCCACTGCAGCCTCGGTCGGAGCTGGCCCACCATCGATCCTGTTGTCCTCCCCGTTTTTTAGATAAGGAAACCAGGAGTTAGGGAGGGCACAGACAGAAGAGGATGGCATGGACACAGAAATATGGACATGCTTTTTTGAGTCGGGGTCTCACTCTGTCGCCCAGGCTGGAGTGCAGTGGCACAATCACGGCTCACTGCAGCCTCAACATCCTGGGCTCAAGCAATCCTCTCACCTCAGCCTCCTGAGTAGCCACCAGACCTGGCTAAGTTTTGCATTTTTTTTTTTTTTTTTGTGAGACGGAGTCTTGCTCTGCCGCCCAGGCTGGAGTGCAGTGGCCAGATCTCAGCTCACTGCAAGCTCCGCCTCCCGAGTTTACACCATTCTCCTGCCTCAGCCTCCCGAGTAGCTGGGACTACAGGCGCCCGCCACCTTGCCCGGCTAGCTTTTGTATTTTTTAGTAGAGACGGGGTTTCACCGTGTTCGTCAGGATGGTCTCGATCTCCTGACCTTGTGATCCGCCCGTCTCGGCCTCCCAAAGTGCTGGGATTACAGGCTTGAGCCACCGTGCCCAGGGACAAGTTTTGCATTTTTTAAAGAGACAGGGGTCTCACCATGTTGCCCCAGCTAGTCTTGAACTCTGGGGCTCACCGATCCACCGACCCTGTGCTCCCAAAATGTTGGGATTATAGACATGAGCCACTGTGTCTGGCCTGGACACCTTCTTATGTACACACAGGTGCACTCGTGTATCATAATCCATACAGGACAGCCTACGCCTGTCCACATAAGCACACGCACGGGGCCCGTGTGGACACCTGCGTGCAGATATGAATGTGTGTGTGAGCACGTGTGCTGTGTATATGTGCAAACTTCAAGCAATGAGGAGGGCCCCTTGTGGGCTTCTGCTGACCTGCAGGGCACCATGGTCAAGGGAGAAGCTCCTGGCATCCAGTCCCTGTGCTGTGGCTTGAGCCTGACCTGACCTCTGACGCCTGACTTCTGCCTCAGCTGTTTCCTCATGTGATTGAAGTAAACAGTAGCTCAGCCCAGAGCCAGGCGCACGGGAGGTGCTCATGAAACGCTGTTAGCACAAACCGGCGATCTCACTCTTCCTGGTAGGGGAGTCTGTGATGTTAGCCCAAGCCCGTTTCTCTTCCAAGGACCTGCTCTGCCAGAAAGGGGAGGCCACGCCTTCTTCTCTGCGCACTCCCTGGAAGCAAACCAGGCCGGCAGGCGAGTCCCAGGTGTGAGGCAGAGGCCCTGGCTCTGGAACCCTAGAGGGAAACCTTTAAATCGGGGAATCTTGGGGGGCCTGGCCCGAGGCTCCCCCTCCCAGCACCCAGGACCCCTTCTTTGCACCCCTAAGAGAGCCTTCCCACCTCTTAGCCTGATTTGACTTCCCCAGCCCTGACCTGGGATCTGTTTTATCTTCTGTGTGGAAAGTGCCACATGCTCTGAAGCCGCTGGCCGGGCCGGCCCTGGTGGGGGTGGAGGGACTGCCCCCTCTGCTTTGTATTCACCCACCTCACTGGGACCCCCAGCATCCGCCAGGCAGTAGCAGGTGTGAGGGGCAGGTGGGAAGCGCACACCTGCTACCTAGTGGGTCCCTCGATGGCTGCTGAGAACACTTCTGTGTGAGGAGATGGCGGTCCCCGCTTGCCGGGGTCATCACTGTCTCCTTTAGGACACGGAGCCTGGGAGGGCCGTGTGCCCCCGCCCCCGCCCTGCTCCCCACTGAGGAGATGATGTGGCTGCAGGGGCCTGGGCCTGTCATCCGCCACCCACCCCAGTTAGGGGCTCAGAGCTGATGGGGCGGACGGCCAGCAGAGGAGGCCCCGGCTGTGTGAGGAGGCGCCAGGGACTAAGCCCCAGTCCACCTTGGACAATCAACTCTGCTCCTCAGCGCCTTCTCAGAGGAGTGGGCGGTGGGGTCCCGGGCCGGCACCTCACTCACACCCTTTCTGCCACCTGGGGCCACGTGGGCATGCTGGGCTGAGGGTCCGGGGCCGTTTGACCTGCCTCGCCTCTGCCTCTGCGGGTTCTCACCTGGGCCTGGAAAGGGTCAGGGCAAACGTGCTTACCTGTGGAGGGCTCCCACCGCACCTGTGCAGGTGCACGCCAGCTGGGCTGTGAGCTGCTACCTGGCTTCCACCTGAGCCTGTTTTCTCACCTGGTAAATAGGTGGGATGACCTCTGCCTCCCCCGGGCGACCGCTGGCCCCGTGAGGTGGTGGATGTGCAGGGGTGGCCACACCCAGGGATGGCAGGTGCTTGAGAGCAGCAGCAAAGGGGGCGCTGGGCCCTGGGCAGTGAAGCCCATGGTGGGGGGCGGGGAGACAGGACAGACCTGAGAGTCCCGGTGAGGGCGCGGTGGGGTCCCCAGGGTGAGGAGCCATCCCTGCCTGCCCCTCCCTGCCTGATGCTTCTGACTTACAGATTGTGGCTCAGAAGAAAGTGACCCGCCCGCTGCTGCTCAAGTTTGGCAGGAACGCCGGCAAGTCCACCATCACGGTGAGGCCCGGGTGCACCTGCTGCAGCCTACAGGCCCTGCTGCTGTGGCTCCGAGGGGTGTTCCGAGTGGAAGATGGGCAGCGTGCGGTCCAGGGAGGGTCTGCAGGAGCCGGCAGCTGCACAGCCCTGGGGGCACCCAGACGCCTCCTCTCAGGCCCGGCTGGGTGGGGTCGGCTGGCCTGGGGCCTCGGGTCCCCATGGTGGGGTCAGGCCCCACCTGGCCAAGCCTGGAGCCCTGGCGTACCCCTGCCAGGTGATCGCTGAGGACATCTCGGGGAACAACGGCTACGTGGAGCTCTCCTTCCGGGCCAGGAAGCTGGATGACAAGGTGAGTGCGGGCGCCGGGCATGCCTGGCTCAGGCTGAGGTCTGGGAACCAGTTCGAAAACCCGGTCCCTGCCCAGCGCTGACCTCGCGTTGCCGTGTCCCGTATGAGATGTGTGTGCAGCGTGCGGAGTGTGCGTGGGGTGGGGCTGGGCGTGCTGCTGTCACGGTCACCATCGTCATAGTCACCGCCATTAGCTCTCCCGCCCCTCCTGGCAGCCGGGCTGGGACCAGGGCACTCCCCACTGTGACGACCACTCATGACCCTGCTCAGTGATGGGGAAAGAGGCCCAGCACCCCCAGGCCACCATCCTGAAAGGGGAGGAGCTGGAGCAGCTCAGAACAGGGTCCCACCCTGCTGTGTGGGGTGTCTCCTTGGAGGGGAGTCGCGCGCTGCGGTCAGATCCCGGGGGTGGGAGGGAGGGAGGAGATGCTGTCCGCGCAGACTTGCTGCCTCGTTTTGTGCCTGAGGAATTAGCAGCTGGTGGCGTGAAGTGAGCCCTGGGAAATGACAAAGCCAGCTCCCATCCAAAGCCCGATCTCACAGTGCCTGGCCCAGCAGCCCTTGTGCCTCTCCCCAGGACCTCTTCAGCAAGTCCGACCCCTTCCTGGAGCTCTACCGGGTCAACGACGACCAGGGCTTGCAGCTGGTGTACAGGACGGAGGTGAGCGGCCGGGGATGGGAACGCAGGGAGGGGAGGGGGCTGTCCCCAGCCCTCCCGCATCTCTGGCCACACGGGAGGAGCTCCCAGCCTCCAACAGGGAGCCGCCGGCGCAGGGCCTTGGTGGCCATGGCTGTAGCCAGAATCCAACAGGCTTGTTTAGTTGTGACTGTGATTATTTTTAGGCCTCCCTTCCGCTTCTGCAGGTGAAATGGGATTTCAGCGACTGCAGTGAGAGAGTGCTTTCTTTTGAGAGAAATTAACTTGAGTGAAAATGAATCTGTTTAAGGAGGAGAGCAGTGCAGGTGGCTCAGAGATGGCAGAAGTTACGAAGGTGGAGGCACAGGGCTCGGAAATGTGGCTCCCGGGTCCCCACACGGCTTCGTGCGGGGAGGGGGTGCCAGCCCCAGCTCAGGGCCCCGGCGCTGTCTGGGGTGACGCGGGGGCAGGGCCAGCGGTGCCCGCCTCACACTACTCTCCCACCCAGGTCTCTGTCCGCCCCAAGGATCCCAGGGCCCTGGGCCTCCCCTGAGCCAGCCCCTCCCGGCCCACAGGTGGTGAAGAACAACCTGAACCCCGTATGGGAGCCCTTTAAAGTCTCGCTGAGCTCCCTCTGCAGCTGCGAGGAGACAAGGCCTCTGAAGGTGGGGGACGGGACAGACCAAGGGGGCAATGAGTGGGTGGCCTGGATGTGGGCCGGGGATGGAGACACCTGGGCTCAGGGGTGGGAGGGTCCTGGGGCCCCCAAGGGGCAGTGCTGAGGGGGACTGGGCTCCCCAGTGCCTGGTCTGGGATTACGACTCTCGAGGAAAACACGACTTCATCGGAGAATTTACTACCACCTTCGAGGAGATGCAGAAGGTCTTCAGGGAGGGGCAGGTGAGGGGAAGGGCCTCTGGGGAGGGGCAGGTGAACAGGGGCACATCTGGGCTGCGCCTGTGTTGGCCCCACCACAGAGGCTGTGAAAGCCTGTCCCACTGTCCTGACGGGGTTGTGGGGAGCGGTGACAATGACTTGTTATAACCAGAGAAGGCTGGGATGGTGGACTCTGGTGCTGGTTCCCAAGGGGTCATAGCAGGGGTGGCCCCCATCAGGTTCAGCTGGAAATTTTCAGGCACCATCCAGGGCTGGGCTGGCCCTCATGGGGCTTGTGTCTGTGAAACCGTCTAGGGGCGGAGCTGGGCATGGGGGTGGTGGGAGGTGGGGTCCAGGGGTGCTCTCCCCTGTGTCTGCCTGCCCAGCCCGCAGCAGCCGGATGAGGGTGCAGTGGGGAGGCCACCCCGGGCCCTGCTTCCTGCCCCCCTGCCTGGGCCTCAGCGTCCTTGGGCTTAATGACAGGGCCATGCCGGCTGGGGGGTCCAACTCCCAACCCTCTTCATTCGTGTCTGACCCACGCTGCCCCTTCCCGCTGCCCTGCAGCAGCCCTGCCCTTCCCCGCCACAGGGGGCCACCGTCGCTCCTGAGGACGGTCTTGGGTGGGGTCTCCCTGGTGGGTGTTCAGAGCTACCACTCTGGGGGGGGCCTCTGCTTGTTCCTGCCCCAGGCCCAGTGGGACTGTGTGAATCCCAAATACAAGCAGAAGAGACGCAGTTACAAGAACTCGGGGGCGGTCATCCTGGCTGACCTGAAGGTGAGAGGCGGCCGTGCCCGAAGCCTCCGGCCCACAGAGGAGCCTCCGCTGCCCCCTCTGATTGTTGGATGGAGCCTCAACCAGAGGCCTGGGGAGGGGCAGGTTGGGGAGAGAGGATGTGGGAGAGGAGAGGAGGGAGAGGGACTGGGCTGCCTGGGGGAGGGAGGCCTGGATCCCAGCTGGCACCGGCCTCGGCGTCTTTGGTGGGGGTGGGTGCCAACACCGCTGGCCTCGGTGTCCCTGGCCGGGGTGGCCGCCGACACTGCTGGCCGGAAGTTCCACAGGGTTTACTCCTTCCTGGACTATATCATGGGCGGCTGCCAGATCCACTTCACCGTGAGTCCATGGCCCTGCCCGTCCCCGCCCCCACCTGTCCCCCCGTCCCCCCCCCCCACCCCCGCCGACCACCCTGAGAAGGAACCAGGTCAAATACCTGGAGTCCCCCAGCTCCTGAGGGTCCCCAGCCTGGGGGGTGAAAGGGCACTGGCGGTTCTCGTGAGCCGATGTCTCCATGTGCGGCTCCTGGGGATCCCCCCTTTTGTGCAGTCGAGGAAACAGGCTAGGGGTTCAGGAAGCAGCCCCAATCCCCCTTGGGAGGTGAATCACCAGGGCTTACCTTCCACAAACACATTTAACAACAGACAAAACGTGGAGGAGGAGAAGCTGGAGTGAGCGTTTGAGTGAACCAGCCACAGGTTCTACGTGTCATCGAAGGAGCCCGGCACCACCCGTGTCACCCCCGTGTCACCCTCATGTCACCCACAGATACACAGCCCCCCAGGTCACCCCCATGTCACCCACAGATACACGACCCCGTGTCACCCCCGTGTCACCCACAGATAAGATACATGGCCCCCCGGGTCACCCTCATGTCACCCACAGATACACGGCCCCCCATGTCACCCCCGTGTCACCCACAGATACACGGCCCCCGGGTCACCCCCCTGTCACCCACAGATACACGGCCCCCCTGGTCACCCCCCCATGTCACCCCCGTGTCACCTGCAGATACACGGCCCCCTGTGTCACCCTTGTGTCATTTGCAGATGCACTGGTTCATGTTATTGTTGAACGAGGCCCAGAGTGGCTTTGGGAGAAGCTGGCACGTGGGAAACGTGGAGGAGACCCAACCCAGGCTCGGTCCTGTCAGGCCCTGCCGGGGAGGGTGGTAGAGGGGTTGGGTGGCCGGTAACAAGGATGGGTGGGGACCCCACAAGGCCAGGGTGATCCCGGTGGCGTGTCCTCCCAGGGATCCAGGGAGCCTAGGGGTTGGCAGGTTTTGAGGAGACCCCTCCTGGCCCTGTGTAGCAGGTGAGGTAGCTCCAGCAGCAGCCCCCTAGCCCCACCCACGCATTTGGCCCCTGACCCTGAGTCCTGGCCACTCTGGGTGCGGTTTCTCTACCTGTCAGGAGCGGGTTCGGGGAGCCCCGGCCCAGCACAGCTCCTGGCTCCTGGCCCGCTGCAGGTGGCCATTGACTTCACCGCCTCCAACGGAGACCCGCGGAACAGCTGCTCCCTGCATTACATCAACCCTTACCAGCCCAATGAGTACCTGAAGGCACTGGTGTCTGTGGGCGAGATCTGTCAGGACTATGACAGGTGCGTGCGGCCAGCTTCCCCTCATCCCCCTGGGCTCCAGGTCAGGCCTGGGGGCCCCATGAGGTGGGCACTGTGACTTTGTCAGACTGCGAGGGGCCGGGTGTGGTGGCTCACGCCTGTAATCCCAGCACTTTGGGAGGCGGAGGCGGGTCGATCACCTGAGGTCAGGAGTTGGAGACCAGCCTGGCCAACATGGTGAAACCCTGTCTCTACTGAAAATATAAAAATTAGCTGGGCGTGGTGGCAGGCGCCTGTAATCCCAGCTACTCAGGAGGCTGAGGCAGGAGAATCGCTGGAACCTGGGAGGCGGAGGTTGCAGTGAGCTGAGATCATGCCTTTACACTCCAGCCTGGGTGACAGAGTGAGACTCCATCACAAAAAAAAAGAAAGAAAGAAAGAGAGAAAGAGAGAGAGAGAGAAAGATTGATTCTGTGAGGAAGGGCTGGGTAGCCCTACTGGAGGCTGCCACACAGACTGCACGTGGTCCTGGGGGGACGTCTGTGTCCTGCTTTGCCAGAGGAGCAAACTGAGGTCACAGAGGCATGGGGCTCACCCGTGGATACTCTACCAGGGAGGGCCTGGCACAAAACGCTGTGCTCTGAGCTTCTCACCACAACACAGACCCCTGGCCTGGGGCTTGAGAGGATGCCCTGAGCTCCCTGCCCCACAGACCCCTCTGTCTGGTTTGATGAGGGCCATAGTGGGTGTCTTAGCCCCACAGGACCCCTCCCGGGGTCTGGAGCCCCCTGAGGAGACGCCTGCAGGGAGACAGCGTGTGCACGGGCATGGAGTTGGGAGGCAGCCTCTCCGGCGGCAGGACCGTGCCCGCCCTGCACACGGGCCTGTGCCTCTGCCGCCCCGGGCCTTAGTTCCCACCTGTGGCAGGTGCTTGCTGCTGTGGTCCCAGGCCTGGGCCCACGTGGCCCTGGTCTCCTCTGGCAGGTGCTTACTGCCACGGTCCCAGGCCTGGGCCCGCCCTAGTCTTTTGGGCGCTAGTCGTGTTTCCTCAGAAGCGGCCCCTGCTGCAGCCAGGAGAGGTCAGGGCCCCCGGTGACCGCCTGCCTCTCTTACAGCGACAAGAGGTTTTCCGCTTTGGGGTTTGGAGCCCGGATCCCGCCCAAGTATGAGGTAGGAGAACCCAGAGCCCGGGATCTCCGAGCTGTGCCCTTCCCATGCCCTTCCAGGCAGAGGGCGGCCTGGCCCGGGGAGCCCTGGCTGCCTGCTGGGAACTGGCAACTGTAGGATGGGATTGGGGCGCGAAGCGGGAACTCCAGGCTTCCAGCCAGAGAGGCTGGCCTTTAACCTCCTAGGACTTGTTAGCTTGAGGGGTGTCTGGAGGCCAGCTCCATGTTCTTTCAGGAGACGGGGAAGGGCATTAGTCTGGAATCCTGTAATGCACATAACAATTCAACTGGCTTCGGCCAGGCATAGTGGCTCACACCTGTAATCCCAGCACTTTGGGAGGCCAAGACGGGCAGATCACCTGAGGTCAGGAGTTCCAGACCAGCCTGGCCAACGTGGTGAAACCCCGTCTCTACTAAAAATACAAAAATGAGCTGGGTGTAGTGGCACACGCTTGTAATCCCAGCTACTTGGGAGGCTGAGGCAAGAGAATTGCTTGAGCCCAGGAGGCGGAGGTTGCAGTGAGCCGAGATTGCGCCACTGCACTCCAGCCTGGCCTATAGAGCGAGACTCTGCTCAAAAAAACAAAGAAAGAAACAAAACAAAAAAATTCAACTGGCTTCAACAGAAACCATGGTGTGTGGGGGTTTATTGGCTAATGTAAGCATCAGGCGCTGCTGAAGCCAGGGGGGTCTGCCTCCCCCCCGTCTCATGACTCTGCAGAACATGGCCACCCACGGGTTCGGCTTCCCCTAGAAAGTCGAAGCCTACCTCTCTCAGTAGGTGGGCGACATGGGGGCTGGGGGGGAGCAGCTGACGGAGCCCTCTTCAGTAGGTGGGGGACATGGGGGCTGGGGGGGAGCAGCTGACGGAGAGATGTGGGGCCAGTAGGGGGGTTGCAATGAGCAGCTGACCGAGCCCTGTTGCTCCCACCCAGGTGTCCCATGACTTTGCCATCAATTTCAGCCCTGAGGATGATGAGTGTGAAGGTAGGAGCTCGAGCTAGGCCTGGGGAGGGGGTGCAAGGGGGCCGGGCTCACCCCCTGCCCCCCCACAGGCATCCAGGGCGTGGTGGAGGCCTACCAGAACTGTCTGCCCAGGGTCCAGCTCTACGGCCCCACCAACGTGGCGCCCATCATCTCCAAGGTGGCACGCGTGGCGGCGGCCGAGGAACGCACTGGGGAAGCCTCTGTAGGTGCCCAGGGGGCGTGGTGCATGCGTGGTGTGGGGTCGGCTATGTGTGCACCACCGCCTGGACGTTAGGGAGGCAGCCAGGCAGAGGGAACAGCCAGCACAGAGGCCCCGAGGCAGAACAACTCAGGAGGGTGGGGGCCCAGCTGGTTGACTGCGTCTGCATCAAAGCTGCAGGTGTCTTGGGCACAGGGCTGTCCATCGCCTCACAGGGTCACGGCTACAGCTCCAGCAAGGCTGCCCCCTCCTCTTCCTCTGGGCACCGCAAGGCCGCACACATGTCTGCTGTTTGGCTGTATGTGCATTGTCATTTTGTTTACGTGTGTCTTTACTTTGCATGCATGATATGGTGCCGAGAACTGTGCTGGGCTCTACTCTGCCAGTGTTCTGTGGCCCTGTATGTGTTGCTGGGGCCACAACCAGCCTGTTGCTTTTTTTTTTTCTTCTTTTTTTGGAGACAGAGTGTCGCTCTGTCACCCAGGCTGGAGTGCAATGGTGCGATCTCAGTTCACTGCACGTCCGCCTCCTGGGTTCAAACGATTCTCCTGCCTCAGCCTCCCGAGTAGCTGGGATTACAGCTGCCCGCCATCACGCCCAGCTAATTTTTGTATTTTTAGTAGAGACGGAGTTTCACCATGTTGCCCAGACTGGTCTCAAACTCCTGACCCCTGAGTGATCCACCCGCCTCGGCCTCCTAAAGTGCTGGGATTACAGGCATGAGCCACCGCACCCGGCCTGAAATAATTTTAAACTCACCAAAAAGTTACAAGAGCGCTGAGGTCCTGCGGCCCGTGAGACCACCAGCTGCTCACATGTTGCACTTCTGCTTCGTGTCTGTGTAGTTGTTGTATGTTTTCTTTTTCAATTTTTCAATTTTTTTTTTTCGACGGAGTCTTGCTGTGTCGCCCAGGCTGGAGTGCGGTGGCCAGATCTCGGCTCACTGCAAGCTCTGCCTCCCAGATTCACACCATTCTCCTGCCTCAGCCTCCCGAGCCCGGCTAATTTTGTTTTTGTATTGTTAGTAGAGACGGGGTTTCACCGTGTTAGCCAGGATGGTCTCGATCTCCTGACCTTGTGATCCGCCCGCCTCGGCCTCCCAAAGTGCTGGGATTACAGGCGTGAGCCACCGCGCCCGGCCTACCTCTTAATATTTCAATGTATATTTCCTAAGATCAAAGATATTCTTTTATATAACCATAGCACAAATACAGATTTCAGGAAATTGAATTTAGATACAATACTTTCATCTAAGACGTAGACTATATTCCAATTTCATTAATTGGCACAATCGTAACTTTCAAAGCAGTATTATTCCTGGCACGGGACCCAGCCTGGAGTTGGGATTTGTTCAGCTGTCACGTTCCTGTGTTGTCTGGAAGCAGGTCTCAGATGGTTTCGTCTGTAAATATCAGTATCAGCCGCCAGTAAAGATAAGCCCTCTCTTTAAGCTGCCACGACACCTGACCGTGCCTGAACCGCCACTCCTGGCGTTGCACGTCCGTCTGGTGTTTGTGTTTCCATGACATGGTTTTCTGTGGTTAGAACTGGGTTGAAACCAGGACTCACACGTGATCGGCTGAACCCTCGGTCCCTCTCCTGGACACAAAGCCCCGGCCCTCGCGGGGCCCCTCGGCGGGTTTTGGGGCCCGGTGCTCACACAGTTGGCAGCGGGGGTGGGGGCGTCATCGGGGGTGGGGGGGGGGGGGGGACGTTCTGAGGATGGGCTGTTTATCTGAAGGCTGAGAGCCAGGCTGGGCACAGCCATGGGTGCTTGTAGGCCTGGACTGGAGACCGCCTCGCAACAGGTAATTCTTCCCACAGGTGTGGGGTTCAGAGGGTGATGGGGAGGGCACAAAAGGAGAGCCTCTCGGAGAGAGTGACTCTGAGCAGGGTCCTGGGGCCCCTGTTGGTTTCCAGGACACATCTGCCCTCAGTGGGACGGGCTCAGTTAAGGCCAGCCTTGGGGAGGCTGCTGTGGGCTCCCACTCTGCTGGGGACAGGGCCGTTCCAGCCCCCCGGGGCAGCTGCTCAGGCCAGCCCTCCTCCTCTTTATGTTTCCCACTGTCCACAGTTTGGGCAAGATTATTGAGTGGGTTTTTTTTTTAAACAATGGAAATGAATTTTAGTTTAAGTTCCATTTTTTTTCTTTTTCTTTTTTTTTTTTTTGAGACAGTCTCACTCTGTCGCCAGGCTGGGGTGCAGTGGTGCAGTCTTGGTTCACTGCAACCTCTGCCTCCCAGGTTGGAGCAATTCTCCTGCCTCAGCCTCCCAAGTACCTGGGATTACAGGTGCTCACTACCACGCCTGGTTAATTTTTGTAATTTTAGTAGAGATGGGGGTTTCCCCATGTTGGCCAGGCTGGTCTCAAACTCCTGACCTCAGGTGATCCGCCCACCTCAGCCTCCCAAAGTGCTGGGATTACAGGCGTGAGCCACCGCGCCCGGCCTCTACTCTGTCTCGTGCAGCACAGTGGACACCCTGGAGAGACTGGAGCAGGTGTATGGGCTCCAGGTCTGGCTCCTGGGATCGCAGGTTTCTCTTCTGGCCTCAGACCTCCCATCCGGGCACTGTGACCCCATCAGTAAAACGTGGACTTCGTAGACCTGCTCCAGGGCCCTCGTGGAGATTTCCTGAGCTGGGGCACAGAAGGCCCAGAACCGAGTGCCCACCACGGAGGGGCTTCTGACCCACTGTTGTTCGTGATGTTTGTGACGCAGGCACCGCGCTCCGAAGGCGGTTCTAGGAAACTGACGCATGGAGGCGCTCTGGGCTGTCTGGGGGCCGGTGGGTTGCGGGGCACGCGTGGGTCACAGCAGGTGTGGTGCTGCTGACGCCTTCCCTGTGCCCCCAGCAATACTACATCCTGCTGATCCTGACAGACGGCGTGGTGACCGACATGGCCGACACGCGGGAGGCCATTGTGCGCGCCTCACGCCTGCCCATGTCCATCATCATCGTGGGCGTGGGCAACGCTGACTTCACTGACATGCAGGTCCTGGACGGCGACGACGGCGTCCTGCGCTCCCCACGGGGTGAGCCCGCGCTCCGGGACATCGTACAGTTTGTGCCCTTCCGGGAGCTCAAAAACGTGAGTGTCCTGGAGGGGCTCAATCAAGGCCGACTCCCGGGGGTCCCTGTTCATGCCACTGCCCAGGACCCCCCCAGGCCAGGCTCAGGCCAGTGGACGTGGCAGGTCCCATCTTGGGTCTAGGGGGTCCCGGGCTATTCCCCCCGAAATCGACAGCAGTATCTGAAGCCAGGACTTTGAGCACCTGAGCCACCCCCCGGCCCCCATTATCAAACGTCAAATCTATACAAAAGCAGAGAGAACAGCCCGGAGGGCTCCTGGGGTCCCCACGCAGTTTCCCCCATCGCTGCCAACCTCTGCGACCCAGTGAGACGCACAGGACACACGCGAGGTTCTGCCTGGTGAGACACGCACAGCACACATGCGAGGTTCTGCCCGGTGAGACACGCACAGCACACACGCGAGGTTCT
>NC_045450.1:74312983-74316122 GCF_002776525.5 Piliocolobus tephrosceles
CGGTGAGACACGCACAGCACACACGCGAGGTTCTGCCCGGTGAGACATGTATGTCACACACGTGGGGCCCTACAGCAAGACATGCACACAACACAGACGTGAAGTTCTACACAGCAAGACATCAGACATGCGTGAAGACAGACACATGACATTCTACGCAGTGAAACATGCATGTTACAGACACATGAAGCTCTGCAGTGAGACACGTCTTACAGACACGCCCGGGCTTTGCTGGGGAAGTGTGGGTGGGGCCTGGGCTGGAGGTGGCCTCGCCTGCCACGTCAGCACTTTTCGTGTCCATGCTTGGGGGGCTGGAATGACCCACGTGCAGCCTCGTGTGGCCAGCATCCTCAGCAAGGCTGGCCTCGCCCCAGGTGAGCCTCTGGTGGGGGTGGGTAGTCACCACTGATTCTGGAGGATGTAACCCAGGTGCGGGGACAGACGATCTCCATCTCGAAGGTCCCAGATGTAACTGAGCTGTCCTGCCCTCCAGGCATCCCCTGCAGCGCTGGCCAAGTGCGTGCTGGCCGAGGTCCCGAAGCAGGTGGTGGAGTACTACAGCCACAGAGGCCTGCCCCCGAGAGGCCTGGGCGTCCCTGCCGGAGAGGCCAGCCCAGGCTGCACCCCGTGAAGACGTGGAGGGCGTGGGGAGGGGCAGTGAGCAGTGGGTCCGTAGAGCCTCGGTCTCCAGCACCCTTGGGGTCTCTTAAGCTCCCTCCGACCTCCTAGAAGCTTCCAGTCCCTGCCAGGCCCCACTCCCAGTCCTCCTGGGATCCTGCTGGCTTGGGCCTGGGTCTGAGGCCCCCGAGGCCGAAGGGTGATAAAATACAGGCCTCCATGCCTGGCCCTGCCTGAGCCAGGTGGCTGGAGGGAAAGCGTGAAGGACTTGGAGGGACCTGGGAGCTCATCCAGGGAAGACCCTGCCCCGACGAGAAGGGGCACGGACTGGGGGCTCTGCTTTGCATCTAATCTTTGTGGGGGAGGGCCAGCAAGGCAGCACCCCAGCCCCCCAGAAAGCCCGGGGTGCCCAGACACCCTGTCCCCACAGTTAGCCTCCTTCTGTCCCTGCTCGTGCCCCCACCCCCACCCACCTTGTGTTTTTTGCCGTCCAGCCTCTGCACCCAGGTCCGTGGGGTCTGTGGGGTCTGCCTGGCCTGTGGGTTCTGCCAGGGGGGCATCAGGAATAATAAAGTGTCACCCTACCCTTGTAGTTCTCTTGTGCCTTCAGTCCCTCCCCCAACCCCCCAGAGGGCTGGGCCCGGCCCCCGGAGTGCCCACATCTGAGGCAAGGGCTCTCCCAGACCCAGTGCACCAGGACCCTCCCTGGACTGAATGGGTCCAAGGAGGGATGCAGGGGTGCACAGGCTGCCAGGGGCAGGGCGCGGGGAGCCACAGCATGGCTGCCTCCACCCCTGAAGGAGTTCCGCCGGGCTTCCTGAGACTCCCCAGGCCTGAAACCCACTCAGTGAGGACTGTGGACATGATGCAGGGGTGCCAGGAGCCTCGACATGGCCTGCACCTCAGGGACCTGGGCTGGGGGCACTGAGTGAGGCCTCCGTGAGATGCTTATGGAGCCAGGACATCTCCCACCTGCTGGAACCTCCTCACCCTGAATTTGAGATTTCCCCTGAATTATCCTGTCAGAGAAAAACAAATTGTCCCAATCCTGAATCCAGGCCCACCCATCCCCCTGTATCCATCCACCCACCCATCTGTCCACCCATCCGTCCACCGTCCATCCCTCCATCCTCTCAGGGGCCTATTTTTAGCTCTTGGTTCAGCATGGATATCACCATGGTAACCTGACCAGTCTCTGAATTTCGGAAGGATCAATGTTGGTCTCTTTGGGGATGGAGAGGCCCAGAGATCACCCCTCCATCCACATCTGAAGGCTTCGGGCCCTGAGCGGGTCGGGGGGGGCTCAGGCTGGGCAGAGGGTGAGTGTTGGTGCCCTATGCCACCTGCGTGTGGTTTTTGTGCCAGAAAGTGTCAGACAGTTTCTGGGCTGAGTGAACGCTGAGGGGTGTTGGTCAGTTGAGATCCTTGCAGGAAGCAGGTGGTGCCAAGGAGTTACCTCAGAACAGGGTTGGGGCAGCCCCAGTGGGGCCCCAGGGAGCTGCCCTTGGACAGGGATGGGCGGGTCACTTGGTGAGCTGGCACCCTGAAGAGAGCGTCCCTTTCCAGAGCCGTTGCCTTACGGGGATGTGGCCACTCCCAGACCCCTATGGAGCAGGCAGGGAGCGGCCGTGAGCACCCCAGCCCCTCCTTCCACCCTCTCTTCTCCTGCCGTCCTCCCATGGCGGAAGGCGGCAGCCCCGGGGTCCGGCCAGTGGGCAGGCTGGGCCACCCTGGTCTCCGTGCTGCTGGGTGTCTGGGGTGTGTGTGAGACTATCGAGGGGCGGCAGAGACAGGATGGCATCTGCCAGCTCAGCTCTGAGGATGTGACTTCCACCGGCAACCCCAGCCTGAGAAAGCAGCCAGCGTTGCTCAGAGACACATGTAATAACCAAATAATATGACTTCTCCGCTTAACCCCATCAGGGTGAACACAGGACCCTGGCCTGGCCGGTCAGGGGCTGCTGTCTCCTGGCCATAGTGTTTGCTCCAGGGATGGACGTGCCCCAAGCTGGCCCGTGACACTCAGTCCTGGGACCCCTTGCTTGCTTCTTGGCTTGAGGAGCTGTGGACAGTGACTGCTCAGCAAGGTCACGTGGGCAGGGCCTGCCTGGGAAGGACACGACCCGGAAAGCTGGTGGCAGGCACATGTCAGGCCTGCTCCCGAGCGGAGAGTTCCCGTCGAGGAGCCGTGAGCTCCTTTCTAATTAGCTCTGGCAGGTTTCTGTCACTCACCACCCAAGGATGCTGCCCCAAAAGGATGACAGATACTCCCTTTTCACAGACAAGAAAATCGGGCCTCAGCACAGCCAGGTGGCCTGCCCGAGGTCGCACAGCCAGTCAGGAGCAGAGGCGCCAGCTTTGTGCAGCTGGTGTGCAGACACACAGAGCAGCATATATACACCTGTGTGCACACACGCACCCATGCATCACACACACGCACACGTGCACCATGCGTCCACACGCGCACACACGCACCCATGCATCACACACACACCCATGCATCACACACACGCACCCATGC
>NC_045450.1:74316132-74321154 GCF_002776525.5 Piliocolobus tephrosceles
TGCATCACATGCACACATGCACCCATGCATCACACGCACCCATGCATCCACGCATGCACACCATGCATCACACACACACCCATGCATCCACGCACGCACCATGCATCACACAAGTGCATACACGTACCCATGCATCACACACGCACACACACCCATGCATCACACACACAGCATGCATCACACACATGCACACACGCACCCATGCATCACACACGCACCCATGCATCCACGCATGCACACACATGCATCACATGTGCACCCATGCATCACACGCGCACACAAGCACCCATGCATCCACGCACGCACACCATGCATCACACACGCACCCATGCATCACACATGCGCACCAAGCGTCCATGCACACACACACGCACCCATGCGTCCACGCACGCACACGCGCGCCCGTGCATCCACGCACACACACGCGCACACATGCCTAAAACATCCACACGCACATGTGCTTAGGTGGGACCTGCAGGCCCCAGGCTGAGTCCTAGGAACGGAGACCCTTGATCTGCAGTTCCTGTAGGTCCACCTCTTACGGCATCTTCCTCCCTGGGGTGTGACAACCAGCTCTGAAACCCAGAGGGGCCCCCAGGACAGGGCAGTCAGGGGTTCTGCTGGCCGGTGTGGAGACCCCCAGATGAGACCAATGGGTTCCCTGAGTCTTCAGCCCCTCCTGACCTCGAGTTAGAGCCTGACCCTTGCTGAGAATAGCCTGGGTATGACCTGCCTGGATGTGGACTTATTTCCCAAATAAGAACCAGAAAGGGTGTTGCTGACAGGACACCACAGCGAGGCCACCACGGGACCCAGTCCAGGGACTGCCTGCAGCCGTGGTGGAGGGGCTCCTCCTCGGAGGTGGATTTGAGATTTGGAAGCAGCCTGGAGCTGTCTGCCTCAGCCAAGCTGGACGCCAGCTCCCGCTGTGTGACCCCCAGTCTCAGTGAGTCAGAACCTCGGTACTTGCCTGTCACACAGATATAGCAGCTTTAAAACATGGCTCTAGAATCCTCAGCCCCTTCCATTGGACCTAGGAAGACTTGAGTCCAATGCGGCTTATTTCTGTTTTTGAAACGAAGTCTGGCTCTGTTGCCCAGGCTGGAGTGCAGTGGCGGGATCTCAGCCCACTGCAACCTCCGCCTCCCGGGTTCAAGTGATTCTCCTGCCTCAGCCTCCCAAGTAGTTGGGATGACAGGCGCCCACCACCACACCTGGCTAATTTTTGTATTTTTAGTAGAGACAGGGTTTCACTGTGTTGGCCAGGCGGGTCCTGACCTCAAGCAATCCACTCTCCTCGGCCTCCCAAAGTGCTGGGATTACAGGCGTGAGCCCCTGCGCCCGGCCCCAGCGTGGATTCTGACGCTCTGTGGTAAGGATGCTGGGCGCTGCTCCCATGCGCAGGAGACGCGGCTCCCGGGGACCTCACTGTGTTGCCAGCAAGTCCAAGCACCCCCTACCCCAGCTGAGCTCCCAGCTGGCAGCCAGTGCCAGGGGCCACCGTGTGAGCGCACCACCTCCAGCAGCTCCTGCCTTCTGGGGGCTGCAGCCCTTCCTGCACCCTCATGAGAGGCCTGAGCTAAAGCCCGAGCCACACAGCAAGTTCTCGTGTGGATTCCTGACCCAGGTCGTGGCCCGGGCTAACCCCTGGTTGCTGTTTGAAGCCACTCAGTTTGGGGGTGCTGAGGCGTAGAGCAGGAGGTAACAGACACATCTTCTTTCCCATGGATCCGGTAAGGACTCAATGAGGGATGCAGAGCCCGGCTTGACAAACAGGTGTCAGTTTCACAAGCAGAGTCCACGTCTCCTCATTCTCAGGGACTGCCAGTCACAGCTGCATCCTTTTATGCTGAACACCCCCACCCTGTCCTGCTGGACACCGGCTGCCTGGGCCTCACAGGCTGAGGACTCAGGGCCAATCCCTGCCCACCCATTTGCGGAGTGGGACGGGGGCTCTGACTGGGGGGTGGGGGGCAGCTGGAGGGAGTGGGAAGAGCAGCAGCTTGGCGTCCAGGCTGTTCTTTCTCCCGCTGCCGAGGCGAGCACAGGCAGGAAGTTGTGACTAAGTGCTTGTAATTGGTGCGGGGGCTGTGGCAGGGCTGTCAGACAGGAGCACTGCCAGCCCCTGGCACAGCAGGGCCGTGGGCGAAAGCTGTCTTCCTTGCCACCTCACGCCTCACCTGTCCCTGCACTGGGGCCCCACCCCCATCGGAGACCACCCAGGACCCCTGTCTAGCAGGTGCCTCCCCGCTCCCATCCCACCAAGACCCACCACAGCCCAGGAGTACTGAGTATTCCAGTACTCACTGAGCTAAGTTCCCACAACAACCCCGCCTGGCTGACTGTTGTGAGTGCATCTCACTGAAGGGACAGCCGACCTCAGAGAAACCCTAGGTGCACTGCTGGGGAAGCAGGGCAGGGTGGCGAGCTGGGCCTGGTCCCTGGGTTCCCAGGACTCAGCCTGGAGCCCCTAGGTCCTGGCTGAGCACATGTATGTGTGTTTGTTAGACATGTGTGTATGTGTGTGTGCATAGGCATGTGTGTGTGCATGGATGCATGGGTGCATACGTGTGCACAGTTGTACATGTGTTGCTCTGTGTGTGCATAGGTATGTGCGTGTGCATGTGCATGCATGTGCATGGATGTATGGTGCATACGTGTGCACAGGTGTGGATGTGCTGCTCTGTGCATGTGGGAGAGGCTGGAGTGGGGGTCTTGGTCCTCACTGCTTTACTGAAACCTCTTTAGGAGCCCCAGCTCACTGGGACTTGGCCACACTGCCAGCCCTCCCCATCCCAGGCAGTCAGCATCCAGACCCCACACGGAGCATGTGACATGAAAGGTCTGGGTGCTCCCTTATTCCATGGGGACAGTACGTTACCATCCCACTGTGCAGGGAAGCCCTGGGGGATTCTGGGAAGCACTGGGGGATTCTGGGAAGCAGTGGGGGCTGGAGGGAAGCCCTGGGGGATTCTGGGAAGCCCTGGGGGCTGGAGGGAAGCCCTGGGGGATTCTGGGAAGCCCTGGGGGCTGGAGGCCAGGGCTGGAAGGGACTGTTCTCTCATCCCGTGGGTGAAAGCCAGGGCCTCAGGTTGGGCACACCGGGCCTTCCTCGGGCAGCCACAGCCCAAAAAGTTTCCATTTCATAGCCACAGGTGGAACCCCATGCCCACTGGGACCCCCGATTCTGGGCACACACCCAGTTCACGTCCTTTCTGCAGACACACAGATACACATCCGTGTCCACACGAAAGTCCAGACAGACTTATGGGCCAACAGACACACAGGAGTGGGTTGGGTGGGGAGCAGCGGCTGCAGGTGGCCCCGGGTGAGCACATTGCGGCCGTAGAGTCGGGCCTCGGCGGCCAGGCTGGTGGGGACGTGTTGCCAGGGAGACTGCGAAGGCTCTGTGGAGTTCCTGGGTGCTGACTGGTGCCTGACATTGACCACGGCAGACGTACTCCCTTATCTAGAAGGCCCTTCTGTTATAAGGCTGGAGAGGCAGCCCTTGGGCTCCCGTTGGCTGCACAGATGCCTATGAGGGGGTTCGAGTGGTGGGGTTCACTCCCCGGTGTCTGGGGGGACTGAGGCCTGCTGGGGCGGTGTGGATGGTGGAGTAGTGTGAGCCGTCCTGCCCAGGCCCCAACCCAGCCGCCGCACCTCACCCGACTTGAGCAATGTCAGCAGTTGGACGTCAGTGTGCTGGGATCGAAAGCTACGTGCGTCCTCCCAGGGCTCCTGGGCGTGCACGTTCTCTGGCAGGCAGGTGCAGGTGAGGGCCTGGACCACGTCCCTGTCTGCTGCATTCTTTGCCGTGGGTCGGTTCCTGCTGGGCGGCACAGGCGGGGAGTGCAGCCGGAGGGCTCTGTGTGGGGTCTGTTATCCACACCCGCCCTACCAGAGGCCCAGGCAGGTTCTAACAGGTGGACCCCAGCTCCGCCATCGCCACCGTTAAATACAAGCAGAGGCCCACATTCAGGTGCCCTCCCAGGACCAGCCTCAGGACCTCGTCAGCCTTGCCTGCCACCTTGGCCAGGGCAGACCTCACCTCAGCAGGAGAGACGGTGCTCTGGGCGAGTGCCTGCTAGGCCCCAGGGCTGTGGGATTCCGCTGCTAGCACCACCCACGGCCCCTGTAGGCTGCTCTTCAGTGGCCAACGGGAGTGGCTGGGATGTGTGGGCTTCCCGTGGGAAGGGCCCCTGGGAGTACCTGTCTCCCTCCCAGAAACCTCAAAGCCGCAGTGGGGCGGCTGTCGTACTTTCTACCACAGTCCTCACCTCCCAGGCAGAAACCTCCATTCCATCTTCATGTAGCAGCTGCCTGGCCTGGGCTGGCGTGAGGGGGTCCTGCAGCCAGTGGTGGGTCTGGAGCCCCAGGCAGCCCCTACCATCAGTCCTCATCCTGTTTTGCCTTCCCCTTCCCCTGCCTCCAGGGAGGAGAGCAAAACAGCCCAGGCGCCTGAGGTCGGGTCCCCACACTCACCACCAGGTCACCTCCACCGGCTGTGCCAAGAAAGCTCCTCTCTGGAAGCATCTGTGCCACAAAGCCCTGGAGCAGGTGGTGGCCAAGGCAGGAGCAGGGCCAGAGTGGGGAGGGATGGGTTGGACTAACCTGGGTCAGAAGGCTAGGTGGGGGATGCGGGGGGAGGATCTGTGATGCCTCCGGGGCCGATCCCCTAGCCCTGGGTGTCAACTCTGCTCCAGGAGGGGCAGAAAGCAGACTCACCTGCCAGGATGAGGTAAGAATTATTTATTTATTTATTTATTTATTTATTTATTTATTTATTTATTTATTTATTTAGAGACAGAGTCCCAGTCTGTCACGCAGGCTGCAGTGCAGTGGCGTGATCTTGGCTCACGTCAACCTCCACCTCCTGGGCTTAAACGATTCTCTTGCCTCAGCCAAAGTAGCTGGGATTGGCCGGACACTGTGGCTCACACCTGTAATCCCAGCACTTTGGGAGGCCGAGGCCGGCGGATCACCTGAGATCAGGAGTTTGAGACCAGCCTGGCCAACATGTTG